>NW_003314375.1:369245-392654 GCF_000143415.4 Selaginella moellendorffii
CGGCGGCGGCGAGATCCGCGGCTGAGCTGCCCCAACTTCCTGGCGGGCCGAGTGCCGTGTGCGTGCTCGGATGAGGAGGACGAGGAGGAAGCGGAGAGGTCCAAGAAGCGTTCCAAGCTCTCTAGTGCTCGCTGCCAGGTCCCCGCCTGTCACGCAGACCTCACTCCTCTCAAGGGCTACCACCAGCGCCACCGGGTGTGCCTCACCTGTGCCAATGCTACGTCCGTCTGGGTGCGCGGCCAAGACCAGAGATACTGCCAGCAATGTGGCAAGTAAGTTGACGTGCTGTATACACCCCCCTCTGAGGACCTTTTGCTCTCCTCAGGTTTCATCCCCTGGGCGACTTTGACGAGGGCAAGCGGAGCTGCAGGAGGAAGCTCGAGAGGCACAACGACAGGAGGCGGCGCAAGCTGCCCGAGTCTGGCGACACTAGCGTGGTCAGCGACAAGCATGGCACTGCTCCCAACACCACCACCAACTCAGATGGTATGCACCCCTGTTTACGTTTCATGTTGGAGCGGCCGTTAATGCCTTCTCCCTTGCAGTCAGCGACGTCCAGCAGGGCGTGGCAGGAGGAGGAGGAGCTCCCTCCGCGAATGACCTCTACTGCCTCCGCTCGCATGCCCAGCGCTTGCTACAAGGGAGCAAGCCACCCCACCATGAAGGTGACGACGATTCATTCGGTGTTGACACCAGTGTTGCAAGCGGGGAGGAGTCACTGCTTGCAATGCTGCTGGAAGAGCAGCAAGAGCAACACAACAACCAATCCATGTCCACGACGTCGGGCTTCCCAAAGCGTACCACCTACACCTCACCGGTGAGATCAGACCATGACTTCTCTTAGCTAAATGTGTATGCCCGTCTCGTCTGCAGTGTCCAACAAGGCGGATATCCTTCAAGTTTTATGACTGGAACCCCGCCGACTTTCCACGGAGACTTCGAGGACAGGTATTCCCTCGATGCCCTTGAACTCCGTTGGCTCATCCGCGTTTTCTCCTTCGCAGATTATGGAGTGGCTAGCCAATATGCCTGTGGAGCTTGAAGGCTACATCCGCTCCGGGTGCACCATCCTCACACTCTTCATCGCCATGCCGCAATCACTCTGGGCCAAGGTTCGTCTGTGTTGGAGGCTGCCACACTTTCTCGAGACTCTTTATTTTGGATACAGCTGGAGGAAGATTGGAATGACTACCTTGCCAAACTTACCACCGGTGCTGAGACTGGCTTTTGGGACAAAGGCTTTGTCTTGGCATTTCTAGGCAACCAAGTTGCATACATTCACAATGGTAGTCAGTAATTATAATCTCGGCTTCATTCACGTGCTTTCTCACGCTTGCTTGCTTGCACAGGTTCAGTTTCGTCGCCGTCACTTTGTGAAAGAGCAACCAAGAAGTATCCAGTTATTGAAGCAGTGTTTCCTCTCTGCGTAGAGGCAGGAACTGAGGCGACCGTGACCCTCACGGGGCACAACCTCTTGAAGCTCAACTCGAGGTGAGTGTGGCGGGCGAAATCTACTTCCCCCCTAACTAACTGGGCCCTGATAATATGGCAGAGTACTGGTTGCCTCACGGGGAAAGTATCTCCCCTGTTGCATACGCGCTTCCAGCCACTTCTACACCAGCATACAGATTGATGTGCTCGTCCCCCAAGGACCGGGAGTTGCCTTCGTTGAGGTACGTCAAGTTCGTTCTGCAGACTTGAGGTGATTTTGGCACACTTAATGCAGATAGGCTATGATCATGGGATTAGCAACTCCGTCCCGCTTCTTGTAGCAGACAAACAGCTGTGCGAAGAGGTGCAGACGCTGGAGCGGGATTTGAAAGCTTCAAGCTCTGGCTGCTGCTCGGGGCGAGATGCTTGCAGGCTGGAGACACATGAGGTACTGGTTGACCTTGGTTGGGTGATCAGTCACACCTCTCGGGCCAAACGGGTTTCTGCTACACCAATGCACGTTTGCCGTCTCCAACGGCTTTTAGTGTTTGCTGTTGAAAGAGGATGGACTGCTGCCACAAAGCGAATCTTAGAAGCCGCTCGACAAATGGGACAATCTGATGGAGTTGGTATTGAAAAGGCTCTCCAAGCAGCAGTGGCGCACAACAGGGCAGACATTATCAAAGTTCTGCTGCTTTATCAAGGCAAACGAGAAGCATGCCTTGACGAGGTGCGTGTACGTGTGCTTTGTTTATAGCCCTTTTTTAACTTCCTTTGGTATCAGGGGTTTGCGGACGGGCCTGCTGCTGCTACTCTTGGGAGGCTGTGTAGCACACGCCTGTTGCACTCGAGCAGCCTGAGATACAAGCGAAGAACCATTGTCAAAGTGGCAGTGGGACTTGCTGTGGCTTGTGCCGGGATCTGTCTCGTGGTCCAGCATCCTCGTCAAGTGTTCCACATCTCTACGTCACTGCGACGCTGCCTGTGGTACAAACCATAAGGCTGACAGCTGGAGTTTACATGTACTGAAGCACAATTTGGGCAAAAACTAATTTACAAGAGCTAGCTGGAAGCTTGAAACTTAACGCTGCCGGCATCATCCCGTTGTGCCAAGGGGAGCTCCAGGCTGACCAGGAAGAAGTTTTTGCCGGGTTCCCTGAGGTACTCCACTTCCCCGTTCATGAGTTTGACGAGTTTGCGGCACATGCTGAGGCCCAGGCCCTCCTGTGTCATACCTCGGCCCCTGTCAAACATCTCCTGGACAAGCTCTTCAGGGAGGCCAACACCTGGGTGAGTTATCCTGCCGGGACAGATTGCCAGTGTCAGTATGAGCGCAAAATCAATCAGATAGAAAGAAACATTTTTCAGCTTGTCGTGTCTCACCTGAACTCGAGATGCATCACATGCACACCACCACCCAAGCGCTTTCTAGACGTGGCCACCTTTATCCCCACCCAATTCTCGGATGACGGAGTGAAGCGGATCGCGTTGAGCAGGAAATCTGCCAGAACCTGCTGGAGGCGCACCTGGTCGCCGTACAGAAACATGGCCTTGATCTCCTTTGGAGTCTCCCGAATCAGCTGCAGGTTCTTTTCTTTAGAGGTGATCATGCCCTGGCTGATGACAGCGTCCATAACCGTCCCCATCATGAACTCAGTCGTATCCAGCTCCAGGTAGCTGCCAATGCCAGACATTAGACAAGAAAAAAACAAAACTCGTGCTAGCTGCAAAATGTAGATAAAAGAAACTACGTACCCATCCTCAATGCTTTCCAGGTCCATATCGTCCAGGATCTTCCTTATTTGCTTCTCGCACACAGCACCAGTCTCTACGTACTGCTTCTGATCCTCGGACAGGTCGGTGGTTTCCATGAGAGTCCGAGTGAACATGATGCCATAGAGCGGATTCTTTATCTCCTGGCGGATGTAAGCCAGTTCTTTGAGCTTGGACAAGGCAACCTTCTCGGTGGCTCTTTGGACTGTCAAGGCCTGTTGCAACTCGGCACTGGCAATATGTAGGAAGCAAAACACTCCGGTGATGGAACCCTCGGCATCCGCCCGCTTGGTGGCCGTGAGGAGAGCCTCGACGTACTTGCCCTGTCGATCAAAGAAGGCGAAGGGGAACTTCTCCGTGTCCTGGCCATCTGCTGCGCTGTTGAGAACGATCATAAATTTGGTGACGGCGTCCTGGCCTTTGAGGCGGCAGTACATCATCTGGATGCCAAATATCTCTCCGACAAGCATCTTTCCCAGGACTTCTTCCCGCTTCCACCCAGACAGCTTTTCCATGGCAGGATTCCACTCGGAGCAGTAGCCAAACTCGTCAGCGCCAAAGATTGGCGGTATCAGCGGGTTGGGGTTCTGCACGATGGCCTTGTAGTCGCCTTGGATGCGCGTGAACTTGTCCATTACCACCTTCTGCCCCGTCACGTCCTGGCCAACGAAGCACACTCCCACCACATTGTCCGAAACGTCCCTGCTGGCGCACGCGTTGACGACCAGAATGACCGCCTCCTTGTCCTTTTGAACGCCGAACGTCTTGAGCTTGAGCTCCACGTTCTGCTCCTCGTCGCCTGGTTTGTTGTTTCACACCACACGAGACGTGGTTAGCTAGCGTGAGGTACGTGAAAGTGTGTCATGGCGTACCTTGAAGCGCCAGATAGAGCAGCCTCTCCACCATGTCCGCAGACTCTTGCAGCACCAGGTCCTTGGCGAGGGACCTCCCCATGGCCTCGGTCACGGGCAGCCCGGTGAGCTCCGCCACCTTTGCGTTCCAGCCGTTGATAAAGCCGCTCGAGTCGACAGCAAGGATGGGCGCGGTGGCGGTCTCGATGAGGCGTACCATCTCGTTGGCGACAGTGCTCAGCTCGTCCATGCCCTGGAGCTTGAGGTCGTTGAGGCGCGCGTGGATCATGGTCTTGGTGTCGCTGTCGTCAATGTCGTGGAAGGAGCCGCGGAGGATGAGCTGCAGCGAGTGTATGGCGTCCATCTCCACGTCCTCCCATGGCAGGCTCCTCCGCTTCACCACCTCGAGGAAGGCCTTGAACGAGGAGCGGGGGTGCATCTTGCGCCCGTCGTCCTTGTCGTCGGGGTCGTGCTTGGCGCCACCCCACTTGATCTCCTTGGCGGTGTGGGAGCGGAACCAAAACAAAAAGTCCTTGGCGGTGATCTTGGCCGCGGCCATGCCGCACACCTCGTCGCCCAGTGACGCGGCACCCGGGTAGCCGGCGTCGGCCAGGCTGTCGGTGCTGAGGCCGGTGGAGTCCTTGTGGTGCTCCAGCAGCCAGTCGGCAATGTCCTTGATTTGCGCCTCGCTGGGCGTGACGCCCAAGAGCCAGAAGCGCTTGCCGTAGTAGAGGGCAGCACCATCGCACTTGACCAGGTCCATGATGTTTGGTGACTGCGACACAATGCCGATGGGGGCGTCGCGGAGCAGCATGTCACACAGGAGTGTCTGGGTGCGCAGGATGTGCTTCTCCCGCAGCTGCGCTGCCAGCTCCACCTCCATATTGAGCTGGAGCCCAAACACTTGCATGAGGAACTCGCAGGCGGAGCGCAGTGGGAAAGGCACCGAGCGAGGCGACGTGTGGTGGCACACCACCATCCCCCACAGCTTCCTGCCCTTCTGCTGGTACGCGCCGCCGCCGCCGCCACCCCCGCCCGACGACGAGCGGTACTCGTCGTCGTTGTCGTTGATGATCACCGCCATCACCAGCGAGGCGACGGAGCCCATGTTGCCCATGTACTGCGCGTGGCAACCGTGGGGTGCCCGCAGCGTGGAGCCGGCCAAGCTGATGGGCTGCCGCAGATCCTTGTCCTGGCTGATCTTGACGGGCGCCGCGGAGCAGTCGCAGATCATGCGTACCCGGTTCTTCATGAAGAGGAAGCGGGAGGCCTGGGGAATGTCGGTTGCCGGGTAGTGCAGGCCCAGGTAAGGCTCCAGGTCGGAGCGCCGGATCTCCGCCACCACCTCGCCGTGCTCGTCGTCGTGGAACTTGTAGGCCATGACGCGGTCGTAGCCCGTCAGCTCGCGCACCTCCTCCACCACCGTGTCGCACAGCAGCCCGATGTCGCCGCCGGGCAGCGACTGGAGGCGCGATATGGCCTTGGCCGCCAGCTTGTGGGACTGGAGCGCACCGGCAGCGGATCCCACGCTCGTGTCGCTGGCCTTGACGGGCTCCAGGTCCAGCACCAGGCCCACGTCGATGCGATGGACGATGGCGTAGAAGGGCTTGGCCGACGTCTTGCAGTGGACGGAGATGGGGTTGAGCATGCTCACGTCGATGGCGCCCGCCGCCTTCTCCAGGGCGCTGGCGCTGGCCGGCGTGAAGAGGCTGCGCGCGTCGCTGCCGATCCCCAGCAGATCCTGCTGCCCGGCGCCGAGGCTGGGGACCGACTGGGGCATGAGGTCCAGCATCTCCCCTGCATTGTCGCTGAAAGCAATCACGCGGAAGCTGCCCTCCTCCACCGCCAGCATACAGCCGAAGGGCTGCACCAGGCCACCGCGCTGCATCCGCTGCAAGTAGGCCGTGACGGCCTGCGCCGGGATGCTCTCGCCCGTGGACTTGGTTGCATTCACCGACTTGGTGTAGTCGAACGAGTCCCCGGACTCACCAGACTCCTCGTACACGGCATGGAGCTTGGCATCCGCGGTCGTCTGTGCCACACGGACGCTGTGCTTGGACTTGGCGGAGCTGCCCGAAGAGTAAGTCAGCTTGGTGGTCGACATGCTCGCCTCTCTAGATCTTCCCCTTGCTCGCCCCTCTTGCCTACAACATCTAACCCCGTTTTGAGGCGCGTGAGACCCTGCGACACCCAAACCCTATCTACCTAGCTGGGCTGCCCGCTCCGGGAGGCACGAGGATTTGTCCATTCTTGCCAGTTGAGAGAAGAACAACCCTTGCTCCTCCTCAGTGGCTACTTATCTACTTTACCTTTTCTTCTTTACTTTTTCCTGTGTGTTATATAGGATATATATGTTTTGTTATATCATCGGTCATGTGATGTCCATGTGAACAAATCTGACTGCCTCGCCTCACTTGTATTATTATCCATCCACACCCTCTGCCATTGCCAAAGGGAATCGAATCAAAGCTCTGCGCTCGCTCGCTCAACAAAATCCGCCGCCCCCACTCAGTAGTAAAGCCAAACCTCCTCAAACCCTTCCCAGTCCAAGTCGTTGGTCACCAGGGTGCAGCCATACTTGTGCATGTCCGACGAGGAGCCCACGTCTTGAGCCAGCAGTGTGCACCTCCTCAGGTCCAAGAGCTCCAGATTTGGCAGCCTGAAAATCCCCGGCGGTATGGAGCTCAGCGAGGTGCACCCCTCCAAGCCCAAGTTGACGAGCGTCTGCACGTGTCCAAGCTCCGCAGGCACTTCACTCATGCTGGTGCACCCGTCCAGCCGCAAAAGCTTGAGCTTTGGCAGCCTGCCCACCTCCCGCGGAAGCCCCTCGAGGGCCGCACACTTGGCCAGTGACAAACGCTTGAGGGATTCCAGATTCCCCACATCCGCTGGCAGCGATGCTAAGCCCGTACAGCCGTCGAGACCAAGGTTTTCCAAGCTGCGCAGCTGACCAACCTGCGCTGGCAACCCCTTGAGGCTCGTACATCCTTCCAACCCCAGCTCCACCAGGCTCCGCATGTCTCCAACCTCTGCCGGGAGTTGCTTGATACCCGTGCACGCATTGAGATGTAAGAACTTGAGCCTTGACAGCATGCCAATCTCCGAGGGCAAGCTCGTTAGGCCGCCACACTTTTTCAAGTCGAGCCTCTCCAGCATGGACAGCTTCCCAATCTGTGGCGGAAGCTCCTTGAGCGTTGAGCACTGCTGGAGGTAGAGTGCCTGCAGCCTTGTTAGCTCGCCAACTTGAGGGGGAAGGGCCTTGAGCGCGGTGCACTCCCTGCAGTTGAGCCTCTCCAGCGAGCTCATGCCGGCAACGCCCGCCGGGAGCTCCGTCAGGCTGCTGCACCCTACCAAGTCGAGAATCTCTAGGGACGCCAGGCTCCCTCTGGGTACGGCCAGCGTCGTCAAGCTCACGCACTCGGCCAAGCTTAAGCAACGCAGCTTTGTTAGCCCCCTGAACATGTCTGGCGCCAGTGTCTTGAGCTTTCTACATCTCAGGCTCAGCCTCTCCAGCTTGCTCAGGTGGCCAATGCCCGGCGGCAGCTCGGTGAGGCTCGAGAACTCAGCCAGCACCAGGAGGGTCAATGATGTTAGACTTGCCAGCTCTGATGGCAGAGCGGTCACGTTGGTGAAGCCTTCCATCCACAGGGACGTGAGCAGGGGCAGGTTCCACTTTGCGTGGGCAAAACCGCCTACTCCCCGGAAACCCCGCAGCGCAAGCCTCTCCAACGTGCTAAGCGACCAAATCTCCGCTGGAACAAGGACGCAGCAGCCAGACTTGTCGTCAATGTCAAGCCGCTTGAGCGCACTGAGGTGGTGGACGTTTGGCCACAGCTCGGTGGCAGGCCCACACTCGGCACCCAGGAACGTGAGCGGTTTCATCTTTGCAATCTCCGCAGACGGAAGTGATGCCAGGCTCACGCACCCCCGAAAGTCAATCGAGCTCACGCTTTTGAGGCCACCTATCTCGGGTGGCAGCACTTTGAGGTGAGCACATCCGCGCAGGTGCAGCCGTTTCAAACAGCTCAGCTTCCCAATGGTCACGGGAAGCTCTGGCAGGTTCTTGCAGTCGGACAGCTCCAGGTCCGTCAGCTCGTGGAGGAAGCCAACCTGAGGGGGAAGGGCCGCCAGCTTCTCGCACCACATCATGTTGAGCTCTCTCAAGCCAGTCAGGTTTCCAATCTGCTGCGGTAAAAGCATCAGCTGCTCACAATGGGACACGTCCAGGTTGGTCAAGTGTGTGAGCGACCCAATCTCGGGGGGGAGCTCCTTGAGCGACCCACACCCCGCCAGGACCAGCTCTCTCAGGTTCCGCAGCTCACCGATCTCCGGCGGCAAGCTCGTCAGGCTCTCGCATCCTGTCAAGTCCATCACCTTGAGCGCCATCAACCTTCCAATGCTTCTGGGCAGGGCCATGAGCTTGAAACAAGCCGCAAGGTCCACGTACTCGAGGTCGTGGAGGTTCCCCAAGGACTGCGGCAGCTCCGTGATGCTGGTACACACGCTAAGCACAAGCTCCTGCAGCATGACCAGGCCCCCAATCGAGTCCGGAAGTGCTCTCAGGCTGTGGCAGTTGTGCATGTGCAGGCTGTGCAGCCATTTCAAGCTCCCGATTGAGCGGGGGAGTTCAACAAGCTTCACGCAGTTGTCTAGCTCCAACTCCACCAGTTTCGGAGGGAACTGCACAAGGGACAAGCCAAACAAGCAGTTTTTAGAGAGCTGGCTAGCCTTGTTGCCTCAGCTTACGTCAATGTCGGTGAAATCAGACCGTATGTTGTGCAAATGTGCCACGGCAAGCTTGCTGAGTCTCTTGAGCTTGAACGGCATGGATGCTCTCTCCTTCCCTTGGTCCAGGGGATGCCAAACCAAGTAGCGCAGCTGGTGCGGGGGCCGGTGGCAGTGACCGATCATACTCGTGCCTTCGAAGACGAGTACATGAAGCTTCCTCATCTTGTCGATGAGTCCCACAGGGAAAGGCTCTTGACACCTCTTCAATGTAAGCCCCTTGATCATGCTTAGCTCCTGCAAACAAGAATGATCAGCAAAGCAAAGGAGAGGGAGGGAGATCACTTACCCCTTTATTGTGCAGGACATCCGGCAACCTCTGTGAGTCGCTGGAAGTCACGTAGCTTCCCTTGGCAAGCTGGTGGCCGAGAGAGTAAACCAAATCATGCATCTCCACGACTTCTGTATTCAACCTCATGGATTGCCTGCACACAGGCACCGAATCTAGTAGATCCTGCGAGCACCATTGTGCATCCGGCTCTTTTTGCTTGGCAAACACGAAAGCTTGATCTGCCAAGCTTGCGAGCTGGTGCTTGCCCAGACTCCTCTCCACCATCTTCCAGTTGGCGCCGCGGAAGAACGTTGCAACGTCCAGGAAGGCCTCCTGAAAGGACGGGTCGAGACCGTCGTAAATCACCTTGAGCTTGGAGCATATCTCGTCGTCGCGAACTTGGAACTCCTGTGCCAGCTTCAGCTTCTTTGCTATGTGCAGCCATTCGTCTCTCTTCCGTCGGGCAAACCTTGCAAAGTGTGAGCCCACAACCTGCAGCACGAGCGGAAGGCCGCCACAGAGCGGGACAAGATCGTCAACCAGCTCTTCATGCTCCGGTAAGAGATGCACCCCGCGCTTGGACGCGTGCAGCATAAACATTTCTTTGGCCTCTGGAGGTGACAGAGGGCTGGGTTGATAGCACCAAAAACAGTAGTTGATGGTAGCACTCGGATGTGCTGGTTTGCACAGCTCGTCCAGCGCCCGTGCCACGGACTCGGAGGGACAAGTAACCATAACACAACTTGCCGGAGATAGCAACTGGCTCAGGTTCCTGGGCAGCATTTCCCTCAGAGCTGCACCAGACCAAACATTGTCCACCGCCACGCACACCGCCTTGTGCTTGGCCCCAAGCTGCGCCAGCTGCTTGCCGAGAGCTTGCCTGGCTTCCAGCGTGCTGCAATATACTTCCCTCGAATCCCCTCCAAGCTGGTGGACAAGGCTAGAGATGGTGTCCGTGAGGGCCTCCGGTGAAGATGCCACGCTCGTCTCTCCATACGCCACTACGTGTTCGCCTTTCCTCCGGAGTTCCGTAAGGACTTCTCTCAGTATTGCACTCTTTCCAAGCCCGCCCTCGCCTAGGATAGCCACTCCCGCCACCTGCCGCTGCTTATCATGCTTTTCAAGCTCATCCACAAGAGCTCGCGCTCGCTCCCTCAGCCCCACTTTGATAAGGTGCGCAACCGGCTGGAGCTCCTCGTAAAGTTGGGCGGTCGTAGGCTCATCGGGCGGGAGAAGGAACTTGTGCTTGTCCGCGAACGGGAAGGACGATGAAGAAGGGGAGGGGAGGACAGTGACAAGAGCCTTGTCAGCCTCGAGGGTGCCTGCGCTGGTGCTGGGGCCTGCTCCTGCGGCTTCCGGGGTGGCGGACGGTGCAGCAGGTACAATGGCGAGCACGGTCTTCTGGTGGCACAAGGCGAGGTTGGGAGCGGTGGGGATGATAGCGAAGCACTGGCTGGCGTCGCGGAGGGCTGCGTTCGGTGTCGTGGGGACAATCGAGAAGCCACCGTCTGCCATGCACACGTCCGGGTTGGTGGGGATGATGGCAATGCAGTGCCTTTGGTCCGCCATGGCCGCCTCCGGGGTGGTTGGCTCTATCGCCAGGCAAGGAGCCTCCTCTGCTCCTGCTCCTGCCACGGGAATGATTGCCAGCGCCTGGCCTTGGCCACCACCCAGGGCCTGGCTGGGCGTGGACGCCGGGAATATGGCCAAGCAGGAATGCCTGTGCTGCTCTAGCCTCGCGTGGATGGCTTCCGGCATGGCGGGAATGAGAGCCATGCACTGCTGCCGCAGGTCCAGAGGGCCGTCGGGCCTCAGTAGTGCCAGACAGTTCATCTTGTCGTCCAATGGAACCACTGCCAACTTGCGCACCACGCCGCCGTGCTCGTGCTCTTGAGGCGGAAGCATGGCCAAGCACTGCACCAGGTCCTGCGCGCTCTTGCTCGCGCTCATGCTGGCAAGCGCCTCCGATGGCGCAGTCGGGACCACCGCCAGGCACTCGAGCCTGTCCTCAAACGGCACCACAGCCAGTGAGCTCTCTTGTTGCTCACCAGCCGAGGCCACCTCCTGTGCCGTGGGGATCAACGCCAGGCAGCTGTCCTTGTCCTGGTACGGAATGATAGCCAGGCACCGCTTCTTGTGCTCGGGAAGACCAACACTACGGGCGCCTGGCAGCACCGCCAAGCAGTGCTTCATGTCTTCGTGTGGCACAATTGCAATCAATGGCCTGTCGCCAGATGCCGCTCCCAACGCCGGTATCAAGGCCACGCAGTGCTTCTGCTCTTGAAACGGAACTATGGCTAGGCAGTGGCTCTTCTCAGCCGTAGGGAACACTGCCAGTGGCACCGCCGGAAGATCAAATATCCCTTGCTCCAAGGGCGGGAGCGCTGCTAACGTGGACGCCGCGGCCAAGCTCACCATACTACCGCCCCTTGCTGCTTGCTGTTCCACCGGAGCTGGCAGCAACTTGGGAGTCTCAGGGAGTGTCACAAACACCTTCTGGCCTCCCATTGTCGTCTCTGTAGTTATGGGCCCCGAAGGAGACGGCATGCGTATTGAAGGCTTGGCCATCTTTCCCGGTGCACTGACAACGGCTACAGGAACTACTTGCGGAGCTGGTGCTGCTTCCTGTGCCTGAATTGCGGAGCTAGCTGCCGCCATCGCTGCGGATACCGCCGACGCAACAGCAGATGCCACGGTTGCCACGGCCGGTGGAACATCCACTGCAACGGATGGAGGTTTTGGAGGAAGGTGGTGCTTTGGAGCAGAAGCAGAGGCTCTTGACTCGAGAGCCTGAATTCTTGATTGTACACTTGACTTTACTTCTGTCGAAGGCTCACGTAAGTCTGAAACCAGGTCAGATGACCTGAACCCCGATGCCACCTTAGCTTGAACGTCTTCTGCTGCAACCTTCGCCTGTATCGCCGATGAGAGAGTAGCAACTTTATTTCGCAGCCCAGACTGTACTGACGAAGCAGTCGCCTCCATTTCTGCAGAGGATTTTGCCTGTGCGTCTGAAATACTTTCCCGGACTTGCGAGGGAAGGGAGGACAGAGCCGACCCGACACGGGCCTGCATCTCGCTTGTTTTCGCATCCAACACCGACGGAATTGCGGTGACGCGGGATTGGAGGTCCGAGGCCACGGCTCCTACCTGACCAGCCTTCCCTTGCAATTCTAGTAACCTCGCTGGCACCTGTCAAGTGTATTCAGTCTCACTCCAATTCCCATAATGAGTACCTTGTTTTGCAGTTCCGATGCCTTGATTTGCAGCAGAGAAGCGGCCTTGTTTTGCAAATCGGCCACCTTCTTCTGAAAACCCAAGGAGACCCTTCCCGCCAAGTTATCCATGCCAACCTGTGGCTCGGATGACTGAACTGGAGACGACTTAACCTTCAAAGCTTCTACTTTTTCTTGAACCTGTTGTGGCACCTCTGGCTCGGTTTCCTCAACACTGCGTGCTACTTCCGACGCCAAAACCGACGATGCTGCAGATGCTACAGCTGAGGCTGCTTCCACTGCCTTGGATACGATGGAGGAGGGAACAGCGGCGATAGTGGATGGCAGCGAGGAGACAGCCGAAGGAATGCTGGCGGATGGCAGGAACGGTTGCAATGGCGGTGCTCCTTCGGGCATCAAAGTCTCTCTCATGGACGAGGGACTAGTTGGTGTAGCTGCAAGTAGGCTTTCTGAGGCTGAGACAGGAGCAGGGGAAATGGACAGAAAGAGCCTCTTGTCCCCCACAACAGTGTCCAACGCCGTCGGGACGCTAGATATGAGGCAGTTTTGTGCGTCGAGCAGATCCGGCTGCACGATTTTGGTTGCAGCAAAGAGCTTGGCTGCGTCTGGCAGAATGTCGGAGCTGAGGTAGAGCGCATGGAGCTGAAGGCGGGCGAGGACTCTGTCCAGGTTGTGCCTGTTTGACTGTGAATACACCATTCCCCAGATCCACCATTCTGCAGCTACGCAACACCTGCTTGGATTGAAAACCGAGCAAAGATGGGTGAGAGGAAGGTCGGGAGGATAGGGAGGGTACACGTACCGTGAGCAAGCCGGGTTCCAGAGCATGCTATGCATGATGGCGTAGGCGTTCAAGAGGGCACAAAAGGTGCTCCTAAACACCTTGTGGTCGCCCGGGAAGTTGTCCTGCATCTCCCTCAGCCTTCCCGTCACGTAATTTGCCCTGTTCCGTATCTCATCCCACTGCGGCTTGTTGTAGCCATCGTCGGCAACCCCAGCTTGCTCCCACATGAGCAGGGACAGCTTGGTTGCGAGGTCGGCCCAGCTAAGGTTGCCGCACTTGCGCCTCACATCTTCCGACAGCGTCTTGGTCATACCGTCGCTGTGCTTCGAGTCTAAGCCTTGCAAGCTCTGAGCCAAGCCACACAAGATGTGAAATGGCCGCTGTATCTCCCTTCCCTGCCCAGGGTGGATGAAGCACTCACCTCATTCAGCGTGTAAAGCTGGTGCGCCGAGCTGCGGATGGCGCCTTCAAACGGCAGCAGCACATCGTCGATGGCATGGAGGCCGGCGGCGCAAGCGGCACCGCCAGCCATGACGAATCCGAAACCCCTGCCCTGCATCGCCTCTCGGCAGCCCCACGCAAACCCTAGACTTTTTCAACTCCAAAAGGGCGCGACGCCTGAAGTGTGAGCACCCTTCTTTTGCCTTTTGCCTGTCAAAAAAGTGAAAACAAATGAAAGAGCCAGATTTTTTTCCTTGATTGCGACTGAAGCAGTGCAACGAGCATTTCAGTACGTAGCCAAGTCCCCGACAACACAAGCACACCGTTCTTCGCGTGGCCCTCGCAAGCCTGTGATTTAGCTGCGACTTTTGCGATCATAGCTCCTCGTTGGAGCTTGTCATTCGTCGCAGAATGTCGCGAGAGTGCCTCCAGTATATTATATCTCAGATTTTCTTGGACAACTTCTGGGTCAATTGCCGAGCCCTATAAGATTTCTCCTTTCCATAGAACAAGATCCGCTTGATATTACTCGAAAGTTCTTTTAGGAAACAATGCCAGTCAGATAAGAAAGACGAGACCGACAGCTTACCAAATAAAAGGAGACCACTCTTTCGTTCCTCAGCTTTCTGACTTCAACTTACGAGCACGTTTCTGCTGGGGTGGAGATGGAGGTGTGTTTGAAAATCTTGCTGGAGCCTGTACCACAGAAAGATACCAGAATTGGCATTCGAATGTAGCGTGCGCTTATGATCACGCTTGCCTATTCGTTCTCCTGAAACATGTTAACCATTACATAAAACAAAAACCAACACAATGGCCACCTCTTCGAAATCCCTTTGTAACCAGAAAAATTTCACCATATTAACCAACATTAAGAAAAATAAAGAATGCCTTTGGGGTATTAGGCGTTGGAACTTCTGGGTGTGTTTCCTGCATGAACGAAACAGTCACCTCATTCCACTGAACTTAAAACTCAGCATTGTTAGAAGATTAAAGAAGAAAGGAGATAATTATATGTGAAGTGCACACCGCCTTTTGAAGGGTTTACAAGATTGAGAACTTCCCCTCTCAATTCCAAATGCTCACAACATATTGATTCGGTAGAAATTTTTGGCTCCAAATGGACATATAAGCATGAAAGTCAAAAGGAATGAAATGCCTGTCCTATTGGATTACCCCAAGTTCATCAAGTAGTATTTGCTTGACTATATCAATATAATATTGCCTTTTGGAACCTTAATATTGACTTCTTATGTCAATGTTTTTGACACCTTTCATTGTATATATTGTGCATATTTTACTTCCCCATCCTAAAAAGTTTTTTTATTAAGGACACCATCATCTTTTCTTTTATATCATACCAACCTATGCACTAAACTTCATTTATCCAAAATTTGTGTTAGGATTCCAATAGCCTTATCATTTAACTACATAACCACTCTATCTCTTAGAGTGTTCACCTTTTGTCAAAGCAAAGCACTTGGAAATCCCATTCTTTGGAATTTTATTACTTTTCCCATAATCCATTAGCATCCATAATATAGTGGTTTTCCCCTAATTTATCATTTGGATTCCCTCTAATAATTACAAAAACCCATTCTTAGTCATTAATCATTTGCTCCTATCCATTAATTATTACACCAAACAACTTAGGATCATTACCTTTGTCATTAGGGTGTTTTTTTATTTTATAGAAAAGGCTCTACTTTGTCGAATCTAAAGGGTGTTCACCCCTAGTAAGTTTTACTAGCAGTCTCTATTGCAGACACTATCCACAGTTCAATTTTATAACTTTTTTATAAGTCCTTTAGAAATTATTTTCTTGAATTCATAATACCATTATATTGTTAAAAATCATTTCACTTAAATGTTTTTCCCACTTGGTCACCTTGACTAAGTCATACCATACCATTTATTTAAATCACTATAGGAACAACATTCTTTAACCCAGTAAAAAGTTTGCCCTTGACTATCCAACCATAGAATCACCTAGTAATCCTATATAGACATCTCAATGAGTTTATCAATAAGTACTAAGTTTGCTAGGGCTTTGAGTTGTTGGCCATGGATTGGGGGTATAATATTAGTATATCCCGAGTGTAGCTAGAACCCACAAATACTACTTTAACCCCAATTGGATAGATTGATGTAATAGAGACACAATAATGGCAAAACTCATGTATGATACTCAAGTTGATAAACACTTTTTTTGCTAATAATGACAAGCTTTTGTTCTGCATTATTGTAGGAAAACAAAAAGAACTACTTAATAACCAATTCATTCAAGTTCAAATATAAAAGGAAAAAGCCTATGAACAAAAGTGCACTTAATTAATGGTATTTAGATATTTGGGGTAAGTAAGGTAACTTTTGGATATTTAGGGTTAAGGAGTACTAGGAAGTCTAAACTTCAAAGTTTTAAATTAGGTATAAAAAAGATCTTATGTCCGACTTTGTTATTTAGTTGGGGAAATCACATCATATGTTAAAATTAACATTTAATAGTCCAATATGTTCTAGTTGAGCTAGACCCAAGGGGTAGGGTGGACTCTAAAGAAACCTATTACTCTTACCCTTATGAATAATATTAATATTTAATATTTCAAAATCAAATATTAAAAGAAGTGGTAAGTATAGAAGGCATCACAATGCAAATTGATGCAGCCCATGCCAAAACTACTTTTGACTATGATCCATTAAAAATGCTAAAAAACTCTTGAAAATAGCACTACAAATCAAGCTAGTGTAGAACACAATAAATATCCTTACATAAAAAAAAATTGACTACATATTTATACATATAATAGCAACTTCTTTATACTTGATGCTATAATATATTTAATTATCTCTAGACTACAAGTTTAAAATGACTTAAAATTGCTCTATAAAGTATATAAAATGTATGAACTAATAATCTTTGAAATAAACTACTCAAACATCTGGACAATAAATATTCAAAGCCATTAGTTATGAATAGATTGCATCACTTTAGTATCAATGGCTACCCCTATCAAAGGAAATAGACATTGGTAAGTTTATTTTAAGCAATTACTTTGGAAGATAGTCTACTTCTATCTTGATGACTGAATAGTGTAAGCAACTAATTTTTCCATTCTACTATAGTCACTTAATCACACCTTTGACCACTTGGAAAAGTCTTACTCACCACCTCCATAAGTCTTATTCTAGACTTAAGGACTTGCTAGCCCTGTGAATGGCATCTATGCTAGTTAGTCTTTGCATTTGGTTCAAGTGCTCCACGTATCCAATCCCATAATTGACACCCAAGGGTAGCACCGACATATCAGTCTGTTACGTTGGGGCCATGTCATTCACCCTTGCCACATTAGCAGTCCAAGACCACTTACATCACAGTCCCGTCTCTCAAAGACTGAGCCATTTGTCCATGAGTGGTCATTGTAGCGCATTTGAATTTGGAGCCAAACCCCAAGTCTGTTGTATTACGAAACGAGGGTTTGGTACAATTCCACAAGCACTAGCTCCCCGTATCTAGCTCCTACATGTAAAATGATGTTAGACAGTGTTTAGCACGATTTTGGCATACTAGTGGCCTAACACAAGGAAGAGGTTACCCTAATGACTAGAGCAGCATAGAGCTTGGGCTTAAAAGCCAGATGCAAAACAAAGTGCAACACAGCCCAATATGAGCCAAATTAATGGTTGTCAAACATGCATTTCAAACACTATCATTTGAAACCCCCCATAGCCAAATTAATGGTGGTCAAACATGCATTTCAAACACTATCATTTGAAACCCCCCATAACCACTTTGGGCTTTCACCCCAAGCCTCCCTTAGTACCAGGAGTTAGTCTCTGGGACAAACTTGAAACTTACTAAATATGGAATGTCCCTAGATTATGAATTTGGACACGGGACAAACACCATTGTGTTCAGGATAATCTCTACATTCTATAGATATGCCAAATGAGCAAATCTAAACATTTTCTATAAATAGCATTTGATACTAAAATGAGACTAACACAAAAGGTATAATAGTGAGGGTGTTTGCAGACATAGTAAGCTATCATCTAGCGAATATTGAGGGACCAATCTCAATATCGCGGGGTTCCCAACACCAGCAAGTGCAAGCCAACAACATAAGTTTCTCGTCACTGTATCAAATATGCTCGATTTAATGACAACTTGGGATTTCTTTCCTTAGTACCCTTCCGGTCTAAGTGGGTGGAGACCATAAAAAGAACTAATAGTACCGACTTCTTGCAGTCATGGTAGTAAAGAAAGAGTGGACTGGTCGACAAGTATCTTTCGATACCCAAAGTCACATTCATGACATTTTCCCCCCCTTTAAGGAAGATCGATGTCCTCGTCGATGCATACTTGAGTCTAGGAAACCATCAAGGAAATAATTATGAAAGTTAATGGAAAGCACATTATGTGGGAAACACACTAATTTAAATGAGTTATGGAACTACCTCTCCTCTATGTTTAAAGATGTGAAGACTTAGACACCCTCCAGTTGTCACTAACAAGAAAAATGACTAATGGAATTAACCACCCTTGCTGCTCCGAGTACCACTTGGCTTACAAAGGAATGATACATCCCCACTCGTAGGGACATAAGGAGAAGGCCAGAGGCCTAACTTCCCCTAAGCAAAAAATCAACCCATCAGGAAGATTTAGACAACTATTATAAACTGGTAGATGAACTTATTTATATGACCATGCCCCTTTTCAAAAATAAGTCATCGAGAGAGAGGTGAAGACTTGTAATCAGTCTATAATAGTTATCCCTATGGTTATGGATTGAACCCATGCACCAAAGTGCCGAAGTCAACTTATCAAAACTAACCTAAGTACTAATGAATGAGGGAAATAAAATGTAAATATATTACTTTATTGATTTGTAAAATTTATTACAAGATTTACAAGAGCTAGTCTTTATTACAATTCTCATACTCCGTGACAAGTTCACGAGCATGTATAAAATTCCTAAAAGGCTCCCAAGTTAATTCACAAGATAGGTAATCTTTCCACTTAACTAAATATTTTTTGGTTCGACCACCACATGCCTTACGAGACAAAAGAATAACCTCAACCTCATACTTTGGTTCACCATCAATAACATCTAGAGCTGAACGGACATCCCTAGAGTGGCCAGGATCCTCATGATATGGGGCTAGCAAACTAACATGAAACACATCATGAAGTCTGGACATCTCTTATGGAATATCCAATTAATAGGATACATCACCAATTTGTTTCAACACCCGATAGGGTCCAACATATTGTGGTAATAGCTTTCAAGAGAAAGATACCTTAATATTCACGGTAAATAATTTTTCAATCATATTATCATTCACAAATCCATACTAACATTTTTTATACTTTTTTTGTACAACTTAGTGCTCATATCCATCATGCTGGATGCCGAAACATTGTTCCTATATGTCACCAGTCAGCCAATTGAGGTGTCAATCCACAACGATTATGATAACAATGTTGGGCGGGGATCTGGGGAATCAGCAGCTTTTGTAGCATCTCGCAGTGACTTTCAGCAAGGAATCACCATCATCAGGCAATGTGTGGATTTTTGTGCAGTCGGGGTTCAGATATATGATACAAGTTGCTCGTATCAAGTGAATCAGGTGAGTGTCACGGGTTCAAACAACATCTCTCGCACTTTCCAGGTTAATGAGACCTTAAGACCAAACGAACTCATCTTAATGAGGAATTATGCTTCAGTATACAGAACTCAGTGCAATGGGTCTAATCCGTACCCCATCAGAATTGGTGCAGCGACTGTGCTCGTTCCAAGGGCCTGTAAAACTAACACCACTGCTACACCAGCTAGAATCATATGTCCATGCTAAGGAAACTCAAGCATGGAAAATAAGGGAATAATGGGGGCCAGTTCTACGAAGATAGTCAGTCTCCTAAATCTCAGAATAACGATCTATTTGAATGTTATGCTCTATAGATCAAAATGCTAAAGCCTATTAAATCTGAATATTCATCAAATTTGCTTGGATGAACCAAAGTTCTTGATGAAACAAAGCTAAGTGTTTGTGTTAGATCTCTTTGAATGCGGTTTGTATCAGCTTAAGTTCTTATTCCTCCTCATACGATTCTACTCACAGGTCTACTGCTCGCACCACTTTGATAACTGAGCCCAGTGATCGATCTCTCCAAGAACATCCTCTTGTTAAATCCATCAAACTCACAGTTTCTACCTGTGAGTAGAATTGTCCCATCCATAACTCGGCTGACGAGTTAGTCTGGCACTCTCCTCATAGCAATGGATGCCATCTCTCCCACTCCTGCCTGATCTACACTGACCATGGAGGGCTGGAAGACTATCTCTGAATCGTTCCACACCAAGTCCTATTTGGTAATCAATATCAGTAAGAGGCCGTTGTATTACAAACTCTGGCATTATTATCTGCGGTCCTGGTGGTGGCACTGAAGTATATGAAAGATCAATTTCCTGGAAGTAAAGCAGTTAGGAAGGAAAAACAAAAGTAGTGAGTGATATACCTTGAGTCTCGAGGTTAGACGACTCAGTTTTGCTTCATCTTCATCTACATCTTCTTCTACTTCTTCTTTGTAGTCTCAGTCCATTTGCTTGTACATATGCCAATCCTCATCATTCATGCCAAAAGTATCTTCGGTTGCATTAACAGTTTCATTTGTTCTCTCTACATGGCAGTCAGCCTTTCACTTTTGACCGCCAGTCTGCAACTACAGTACCATGACCGTTGGTTGTGCAAACCTTCTACTGTTTTCTTTGGTCTACCTTGGTTGAAACTTCACAATGCCTGGCCTTCAGCTCCTCCAGATACTTCTCCAGGTTTTCCCTATGACAAGAAAGAGATGTAAATATTTAGAAAGAAAAAGATGTAAAAGATGTACAAGCAATGCTCTTCTTCCATTTGTTGCTTGTGCTCTCTCTACAGGGACTCCTCTTAACATCTTTGCCTTGCTCGAATATGTCCCTCAACTGCATGATCCTGATTTTTCCAGTGGTGCTGTTGTTTTAAAAAATTTGTTCTCTACACAGACAGAGACACAGAGAGAGAGAGAGAGGGGGGGGGGGGGGGAGAGAGAGAGAGTATACTACCAATGCTCTCTCCTCGTGAATCACTTTCCTCCCTGCCCTAAAAGGCATTTGATTTTTTTTATGATCCCAAAAGTCATGACTTTCCATTATTTAATCTTAACTGTTAGATTTGGGCATATGCCCAGAATAAATATGTTATTATTATACCAGCTCTTTCATTTAAATATATGAGTAATAGCAAGGATCCCAGAATATTTTTACTTTGAAAAGATATTGTAATTATTCAAGTTATTTCTTTTTTGCTTTCTCGTAGTAGGTTTATTATTATAGATTGCTACTAAGACTTACAACTTTGATTCCACATCTATGTATTCTACAGCTTTACCAAGTTAGCTACTAAGCTTTTCTAGTTTTGATTCTAAGCTGTGCCTGCTACGGCTTTGTTTTTTCTCAGAACCAGCTTGAGCAAGAAAATCACAAACATCATGCAGTGATGGAAGCAGTAATAGGTTGATGACCCTTATGTGGAAATCCACATTTGCAGTTAAGTTCTTAAATATTGTGTCGTAACTCTTAGAAATGGAGCTCTACCTTGGCTGCATTCAAAACTAAAGAATGATTGAAATCAGAAAACATGAGGAAGATAAGCAAATTGTAAGTTCAGTGCAGATGATGTGGACAAATCTCACAGATGGTGTCCACTTTTTAGTTGCACCAGTGCTGCACATAATTTTGATGAGCATACTACCAAACACAAAAGAGAATGAGGAAGAGCCAAAAAATTGCTTAGAACTCTCAAACAACACAAAGAACAAAGTCCCTACTTTCAACCTGTCACAACAAGAGCACAGGATTTTGGGATTCCCAGCCTTGTCCTTCCCTTGCCAAATTCTACTTTTGTCCTACTGGGATTTTAGTGATGGTGGCTTTGCGGAGTGATCCTTGTGATGGTGGTGATGCTACTGAACATGAAAAAACTAGTTTTGGATCAGTAGTGATGAGCTGGTTCCATTCTTTTGGAAATGGGATTCGCCCAAACCAGCACCAAGTCTTTCAATGTCCATGTGTGGAGAGCAAAGAACACAACCAGCACATCTTTGATTCCATGGCAGCCAGGAGCATTGCACCATGGAACTTACAGCCAGGTAGGAGATATCAAACAAGGAGAAATCTAACTCAAGAAACTTTGCCACGCTCAGCAAGGGATGAGTAATTCTCACAGTCGACTTGGATGCATAACTCCATGCAATCTCAACAACATCAAATGAAAAAGAGCGAGCATGACAAGGAAATCGACGCAAGCATGACAAGGAAAAGAAAGAGTACACATACCTCAAGTGGTCATCAGGGAGAGGAGTGACAGGAGACTGGACTCTTGCTGTGTAGCATTTAAAAGGCTGAAAAACAAAGGTGAGACATCGGACACCAAGGGAAAAAAAAGGAAAGAATGATTGAAATCAGCGAATATGAGCAACGTAAGAAAATCATAAGTTCAGTGCAGATGACGTTACCTGCTGACAAATCTCGCAGATGGTGTTCCCTTATCCTTATTCCCAGTGGCTACATTGGGAACCGAGAACTATGCCAAGCTGCAGTACTCCTGGCCTCATGGAATAAAAACTGTTCTGGTTTCTATTGAGCCCATCCTGCATGAATCAAGTAGCCAAAGCTCCAGAGAACATCATTGAGAGCATCTTAGCAAGGTATGAATCGAAAGATCCTATCCAGTCTGAAATGCCTTGTTAGAAGCACTATTGACATGGCTTCAACGTTTTGGAGATGATGATGCACACAATGTCCTCCTGTCTAGAGGAGCTGAGACAGAATTTTACAAAACGTGCTCAAGGTATCTTGCTTTTGTTATCCAACCTCACTATTCTCCCAAGGTTTAAAACTCTACTTTCTACCAGGAAGTTTTCCCGAGCACCTCCTCCCAAGCTGTGATCCTACACGTACAGCCTAATCATCAATTCACACAGCTTGTCTAGTGCAGAAGATCATTCAAGTCCATTACTAATGTCAAATAATGTTGGAATTGTCGAAGCCTTCAAAACTGGATCAAAGTTTTGATTCAGTAACTGGCTCAGTAACTTCAGCAGCACATGCAAGACAATAACCGGATGATCAACTGTAATTATAACCCACACCTGAGCAGCATTCACCTTTAGAATGCGTTAGCAGTCCATCCACCCAACAAAAAAATGACAGTCCTAGAGTACGAAATGAAAGCAATACCTGTCAAAAGAAACTTGTCTCCACGAATGGATTCTTGCCAAACTCCAAGGAGCTCACAGATCAATTGGGATTGTAAGTTATTTGATGTGGGATAGAATGGCTGGGGTTGAGATTTGCCAGAGCCTGTTAGAGAAAGACTGAGCTCGGCAAACATATTAGCTGAGTATGTGCACCCTAGATGTGGCACTTTATGAGTTGTGCACCATGCAAGAATACCGCAACCATAAACTCTCTGCCTTTCAATTCTGTAACAATAGAAAATCTACAACAAACAACATGGAATTAGTGTACAAAAGAAGAAAAGTGGTTACAAATTCACCATACCTGGCTTCATATTTCAATATCCAAGGTCTGTCAAGAACTGTAGGATCTTGCTCCATAAATTTGGTCTCCTTAAACCTAAAAATTCCAAAGCTATGAATCTAGAATTCAAAAGGTGCCACTGTTTTTGCCACAATGTTAACTATCTTCACTGTTCTTTTGGATCATCATATATCTAGTCCGTTCGATTACCATAAGTAAAAATGGATATTCTAAAAATGGAATATGTGACGTCAATGCC
>NW_003314375.1:392754-394786 GCF_000143415.4 Selaginella moellendorffii
TAGGAGTCTTATTGAAGGACACTTTCTAATATTACAATGTTAGAAATTTTGGTTGTATACAAGGTTAAATCTATCTACATTTTGCTACTATTCAATGTATAATAATGCAATTAGATAATAATGCAAGTGTTGGGGAAGATAAAATAATTTTTTAATCATCATTAAATTTGAATTTGAATTTATTGCCTTTATAGAAAGGTACAAAAACCTAAACACAAGATTGCTACCATGCTTTAAAAGCAATTGAGTTTTCATAAAACAGAAGAATTATAGACTACCAAAAAATAATAAGCTACTTTGGAGAAATTATAATTTTCATTGCATACTTACCTAACTATTTTATCTGAACTATAATGATGCTTCTAACTTTCATAGTTTACTAAAGAATTATAAAATGTTTATTATGTGTCTGGTTTTACATTCAAAAATATATATAAGTAAATCTATCTAGATATTCACACTACATTAGAGTTGTTGAAAAGAGGTACATCCAAAGATAATAATTATATTAGAGATATAACATTTGTATTAAGAAAAATCTGTACTAATGATTTATGATAAAATTATGCATTCATGTCTTATATATGACATGGTATATAATATGGTACAAGCAATCTCATACACATAAAATATCAAATCCATTTCTTAGTAATATGTCAAAAATAATAAATCCTTTTATAATTTCAATTAGTCTTCTTGCTCATAACCTTACTGTAATCTACCACCAGCTTTACATGAGTTTACACTGTTTGTCTCAATATTTATACAATGATTTATTTGCTACGTTAGCTTATGTTATTATTATATAAAGGCAATAAATTTAATGATGATAAAAATGAATTTATCTTCCTCAACACTGCATTATTGTGCATTTCTCTGGATATGAATAATAGAAAAATTTAGATAAATTTAACTTTGTATACAATCCAAATTTTAACATTGTCAAATTAGAAAAGAAGATTTCCTTCATAGTGAGTTTAGTGTTCTTCAGATTTGTAGAAAAGCTAATTGAGTTTTTTCTTGGATGGAATTCTTGTTAATTAAAGCATATCACTATTGATTAAAATTAGTTATACAACATTACTAGTAAATCAATCTAGTATGAAATGTTAAGAATAAACATATAAAATAACATTATTATATTCATAATAACATCTAAGCTTTTTAGCAGAGCATTGTATTAAGGATTAAATATTTAAACACATTGCTTATCATCATTAAATAATGTCCAAAGATTTTACCAGTAACTAACGAAAAACTAGTGAAGCTAGCTTACACAAAGAAATTGAAGTAATACTTGAAGTTTTATTACAATTGGCTAGTGAATATGACTAATACATTACTGACATAAAATAATATAATGCAATTCCTAGCAGCTATTTTGATACACAATTATATACTCATGTTGGTTAGATGTCATTACTTTTAGTTTTACATGGCTATTGATTTTTCTTATTTCTTTTTCCTTTATTTCTTCATCTTTTAAATGCCAAAAGGTTTGGAGAAAACCTTGTTATTATAATTAACTCTTCAAGAGAGTAACTGCAAAAGTTATATTTTTAAAAATTTTAAATTAATGTACATAGAAGAAAAGAAATTTGCAATATAAATCCATGAATCCTTGTTAGTATTAAAGATTTTCAGTGAAGAAAATTATGGTTTGTGAATTCTTTATAGTCATGTCCACCAGGGCATTACACTAAGGGTACAACATATCATACCATACTTTTTTCATAAAATATAAATATATAGATAAATGAAGTTAAATTCTACTAGCTTTTATAGTTTATAAATAATTGTATCGAGAACATAAAACTACTCATAAAAGTTCTCTATATAGCTGTTTTTAAGCATGGAAAACTTTCAAGAAATGAGACCATATGAGTCTAATAATTTATAATAATATAATAATTTTTACAACTTAAAAAATATCTATAATCCAGATTTTTATATATAATTATAATTATATTACCATATATAAAATTAGTTAAAATATATATATACATGGTAAAGTGCTATGTCTATGTTTTTA
>NW_003314375.1:395234-495392 GCF_000143415.4 Selaginella moellendorffii
TATATATATATATATATATATATATATATATATATATATATATATACTCTATTTTTATTATTACAATTGTATTATAAAATAGTGATTATTAGTGACATTATTAGAATTTTCTGACCACCATAGTGGTGAATGATATAATTGTCACGAATGTGCAATGGGCTTGGAGTTCGGCTCCAAAGTCATGTGCACTATAATAATGGAGGTTCTTTGCTTAAAAGAAGAAGTAAACCTGTATTGTCATAGAAGTGTCAAAATATCATCATGCGTGACAAAATTCCATTTTTTTGTTACTGCTCTAATCCCAATGTCTAATGCATGCCATTTATATTACCACAATAGTAATATAACTATTCAGTAGCTACATTATATATAATTAAAAAGCTGTATTATTTGAATTTATTGAGAGTTTTATGATTTTTTAAATTTTGTTTAATATCATCATTTAAATTTATCATGGGAGGATAGAATTCCTAGCATAAATTCTAACTTTTTATTTTTTTACCTATCTGGTATTTGTATGACATGTTGTTTCTCCTTTTTCTCTATATATTTTTAATTCTTATCGTGCTCATTGAATAGCCCACCATTTGATAAGATTTAACACCCTTTCAGCTGTTGAATCTTTGATAATAATGAATACAACTCCAAAACAAAATCAGTCTATCAAATTTATACCCAAGGAACTTCATGTGCTTGCATGTACCGCAACAACTCCTTAGATTATGGAACTGCAGAAGGTAGCTCAAGGTCTCTTTCATCTCTGAGAAGAAGCTAACAAAGCTTTTGCTTGTAGTAACCGGAGCATAGATGGTGAAAACTGGTGGCAAGGCCATGCACATGCTACTCAATTCCCAGCCAAGGCACTCTTAAAAGGATTGATTCACCAGGTTTAATATTTCTAGCATCACAAGTCTCCCTGCAAGCTGACTTGGTCACTCGCAGAAACTGAGAGACAGTCTAACCATGACTTTAGGGATATATAGTTCCACTTATACCTAATGTGTTTTTTTTCTTTTTCTTCTTCTTTTTTTATAGCAACACTACTACCAAGTGAATTTCCATCTATATGTGAAATTGTGTATATCCCATTACATATAAATCTCAACGAAGTCTTTAGGACAACACATATTTGCTAGGTCTATCTACTTTTGACTCTCTCTCTCTCCCCCCCCTCCCCCCCCAATTTTTTTTTTCTCTTTTACTTCATTTCATGGAATGAAGGTGCTAAAATCAATAAAGTAGGCAGTCTATATTCTCAGATTGGATTTAGGAGCATTTTTTTTATTTCAAACAAGTATCTTCTATTTTTTCTTCTTCTTTTTCTATCTCATCTTTGATAGTCTTACTATAACTTTTTTATATTGTTCTTTATCTCTTGTAGGTTATCAAAATGAAGTGTCAAAAAAATATTAATAGCAACTAACATATGTGTGTACATGTGTGTTTTAGATAGATTTGAAAGATGACTCTTACTTCAAACATTTTTCTATCCCATTAAAACATCTTTAAAGACTTATTTATATTTTAGTCTAGTGTAGCTGGATTTCTTGCTAGTGTGTGTGTGTGTGTATTCTATTTTTATTATTAACGATTATGACTTTTTTTATATATTAAAAAAATATAAAACTTTTGACAACACTACTTTTTTATTAATATGTTAGGTTGCTAACTATGAATGACAAACATTATTTTCATACTTTTTATTTGGATAATAGTATCACCTTGTGAAGAGTAAATACTACATTTATAATTATCTTGGTCGCTCCTCTTGCAAATGAAAGTGCATGCTCTCTTGTGTCAGAAAAAAGAATAACTTTCATCTAAAAAGAAGTGCAAAAGAGAGAGATTTTGATTAGCATCGTAAATTTTTTTAATGCTACTATAACAGCACCTTATGCGGTCCAGAATGAAGTCGGGTATCTGCGTGACTTTAGTCAGTGCTTGTTTTAGATTTTAGTGAAAATTGTGGCTACCAAGTTCTGAGAAGAATAATAACAAATGCGAGGAAGATTGAGAAGCAGTGTTGCTATCCCAGTCCAGTATAGAATCGCAGCTGAGGCCTTTGGAGCACCTACAGTGTTTGTCAGGAAAAGCAGAACAAGGCTTCATGAATCTACTGAATCAATTCTCTACACCCCAGTGGCTTGGCAACAAGAGATGGAATTCCTGAAGAAAAAAATGAAAGAAAATAGGAGGTTTATGTGTTTATGGCATCTGATCCACCTCTTTCCTGCCAAGAGCTTTGCGAGTTGAACTTCTCCTAGCTTGACTCTCAAAAGACTAATGTGGCCTTCAAGAACTTCCACTGGAATCACGAACAGCATGGTTGGAAAAAACACGAACACGCAAAGCATTACCCAGTCTTTCCCACACTGGTGAGATCCCACACTTGCCCAGTCTTTTTTTTTCCCGTTTATCTGCTGCCTCTCATCTTTTACTGGATTTGATTGAAGCTGCCAAACCATACCAGCACTGTCAATTTCGCCTTCATTGCTGTCATTTCCCTTTCGTCAGTGTCACTGTCGACCTTGTGCAAAAATGAGTGACAGGAAGGGCCTTTTGCTCGTCTCTTTTTCTTCTTCTGGAGCTAACGTTCCTATTCCCTGCAACACAGATGGATTCAGATATATGGCCACAGAGATGGGATGTGGGCTTACTTTTTCTACAGCTTCTCTTTCTCATCCTCCTCTATCTTGGTGTGCAAGTTGTCACTCTGCAGCAGCACAGAAATGATACCTTTTCCACTAACTACTCCCTAGAAGTCCAACAGTCTCTTGTGCTCTCCAGAATCTGTGGCAGTGAGCTCTGGTAATGAGAAACAGATGGCAAACAAAAGTCACCTCTGATGTCCCCTTCTTCTTGAGGTCTTGGATGTGTAGTATACTGGATGAGAAAGTTCTACTTCTCATCCGGTGTGCTTCTTCTCCCATAATAAAATTTTAGCATCCAATATGCTCCAGATATGGACAGCCATATTAACTGTTTCTTGAACCTAAAACCAAGATCTTTGCCACCATGTAACAATCCCCACCATTGCTTTGGAGCGTCACAGATCTGGATCGTTGAATCAAGAGCATCTATCATAAGTAAAAATGGATATTCTAAAAATGGAATATGTGATGCTGATGCCAAAAGAGTAAGATGATAAAGGAGTACTAGCAAAGACCTCACCTCCGCTGGGAGATACAGCATACCCAAGATAAATAGATCTTTTTTTCTAATTTTACAATATTAGAAATTTTGATTGTATACTTTGTTAAATTTATCTTAATTTTACTACTATTCATCTCCAGAAAAACGTACAATAATGAAAATAAATAATAATGCATGTGTTGGAGAAGATAAGATGGTTGGTGTTGTTATATTGGTTGAACTGACAAATGTTACATGCAAGAATACTAGGACTCTCATTAAGAGGAGGACGTTATGTCTTGGTGATGAATCAGGAAGGAGTATTGATGTTTGTCTTTGGGACTCCAAAGTTGAAGAGGAAGGGTCAAAAATATATGAAAAGTTTGAAAAATGAGAGAAGTAGTTCTTGTGTGTAAAAAGTGGTAAAATATCTGAATACAATGGGAAGTTAATATCTGTTATAGGAGCGTCAACAATTTTACTTGATGCTAATCTAGAGATTGTAGCTAGAGTACATGCATGTTATTCAGTAACATTAGATTCCATCAATTTCATTTATGTCACCGGGTTATCAGGTTCTAATTTAGCTGTTCATACAACAACAATATCAGAAATGATGGGACTTAATCTCAAGGTTATGGAGAGTTCAAACAGTTACAGAATTACTGCTAACATCAGAGACATTCGCATTGATAATTTTTCTTATCCAGCTTGTACAGAAGTTGTTAATGGCAAGCAATGTGGCAAAAAAGTCTCAAAGTGTAGGTGAAGATATTTGGTTTTGCATTCCATGTGATTCAAAGATTCAGGAGGTTGACCATAAGTATGCATTGCATATGTGTATCAAGGATAGCTCTTGCATAACATGCACAAATATACTACAAAACGTGTTGTTTAGCTCTTTATTATTTTTTAATGTGATTAGTCATTTTTTTCAAATGGTTTCAGTTGAAAATCATAAGCTTTATAATCCAATTGCAGTGAAAAATCTGTGTGAGCTCTTAGGCCTTGACAAACAGCAGATCTTGAGTCATGGTGACAGCGATGGAGTCGCTGAAGAAAGAAATGACAAGGGCTGTAGGGTGTTGCTGTGGAAAGCAGTCGAAGATCAACTGTTTGCCAGGAATGGTTGTAGTTGTCACCAATAGGCTTGGTGCAAGTGAGCAAACCCTGGATGCAAGGGGAGAAAAAGAGGAAAATAAACAAAAAAAAGGAAAAAAAAAAAAGACAAAGAGCTATGCTTAAAGAAACTGAGATGTGGCTTTTATGAGGTAAGAGGGATCTGTAAGAGTAGAATAAGAGAAGGTACTTCTTCTATTCCTGCTCTAGGATATCTAAAACTGAAACTTTGGTTAGAATATCATGTAAGCGACTAAATTTTCCATTCTACTTTAGTCACTTAACCACACCTCTGACCACTTGGAGGAGTCTCATTCACAACCTCCATAAGTCCAATCCAGGACTTGGGACTTGCTAGCCCCGAGAATGGCATCCATGCCACTCAACATTTGCACTTGGTCCAAGTGCTCCACGTGTCCGATCCCATGACCGACACTCAAAGGTACCACCGACATAGCAGCCCGTTACGCTAAGGCCATGCCCAATCACCTTTGCCACACTGGTAGTCCAATACCACTTGCATCACCGTCTTGGCTCTCCAAGACTAGGCAAACCATCCGTGAGTGGTCATCTCAGATCCACTCCTTAGCATCCTTAGGATGCCCACCGACAAGGGGAATAGCCTTCCCCAATATCCCTCTGTCAGTCCCCACTAAGTCCCTTTCTGCCCCTGGCCGTGTTTGCCAACACTGCCACTGGATCGAGACCCACAGGCCCGACCACTAAGTCCCACGGTCCTCTGGGACTTCCTCACCACACGACTGTGTCCTTGGTTACTACCCCAGAGGACTGCTCCTCTTCCTTTCCACAGTCTGGGCCTTTGGGACAACATCTCGGAACACCGTGGCCTTACGCGAGCCACCTGGGTACTCTCCTCGCCTTCTGCCCTTGGGTGCTCTAGCCATGGGTTTAGAGCGGGTTCCGTTGAGCCACACCAGGTATCCAAGTAGGTAGTGCCACCCACACTTGGACTGGGAGCATCGGCTAGTCGATCTCCCGGGGGAACTAGAGCCGGCTCTTGAACACTTCACCAAGCTACCCCGCTTGTCGGTCTGTGTTCACTCTAGTCTTGGACTTCCCAGTGGGCAGCTCATCACCCAACACTGGGTCCGGCCTTCCTGGGCCAAACTGGCCTTTCCTGGCCAAACTGGCTCCACTGCAGTCCTCCCCCTACTATACTTTTGGAGCTCACCAAACCCCCCAGGGTCTGGGAGACGAACGCTTTGGGCTTTCACCCTCTCAGGCTCCGGACTCGGACTCGGACTCGGACTCGGACTCGGACTCGGATTCGGACTCGGACTCGGGCTCGGGCTCGGTCTCGGCCTCGGCCTCGGTCTCGGTCTCGGTCCCGATCTCGGTCTCGGTCTCGGTCTCGATCTCAGTCCCGGTCTTGGTCTCGACTTCGGACTCCATTTCGGACTCCATCTCGGGTCCATCTCGGGTCCATCTCGGACTCCATCTCAGGTTCCATCTCGGGTCCATCTCGGACTCCATCTCGGACTCCATTTCGGGTCCATCTCGGGTCCACCTCGGACTCCATCTCGGACTCCATCTCGGACTCCATCTCGGACTCCATCTCGGGTCCATCTCGGACTCCACTTCGGACTCCAACTCGGGTCCATCTCGGGTCCACCTCGGACTCCACTTCGGACTCCATCTCGGACTCCATCTCGGGTCCATCTCGGACTCCACTTCGGACTCCAACTCGGGTCCATCTCGGACTCCACTTCGGACTCCAACTCGGGTCCATCTCGGACTCCACTTCGAACTCCAACTCGGGTCCATCTCGGACTCCACTTCGGACTCCAACTCGAGTCCATCTCGGACACTCCCACGTATCATGTGTTTGTCCTTTTGGGTCCCTTTTTGGAGCCTCGCCTTTTGCTCGCTTTGTGCTCATTCCTCGAGCACTTCGTTGGGAGTTCCACTCCCGCTCTTGACTTTTCAAGTCGGAGCTTTTGGTCCAAACGTGTTACGCTCGTTTAGCTCTCGCTTTGGCCACTACCATGTGGCGCCCTTCCGGCTCCACTTTGGGGCCTAGGGATTTTGTGTCTCACATATCATATTTTAATTTCCATGATCCTTGACTACAGCATATCCTTTTTGATGCAAATGTTGAGAAGGTCTTCTACATCTTTGAATGGATTGTATTCGAACATGTCCTTAGCAAATGTAATATCAACTTGTAAAGCTATACCTTTGAGACATATTGGTTTCCACTTCTTAATACCTCATTTAGGATGGAGATCATTCATAGTGTTGAGGAGTTCCTGAGCCATATCTCCTTTAAATTCCTTGCAAACATCAAATGGAACACCGAATCCATAATGTAGTGCTGAGAATACATATGGATTAATTCCGTTGGCTTTCTTGTTAAAGATTTTCTGAATTTCTTTTTTGTGTGGGAGCCGATTGTTGTAAAGCTTTCCAATAAGTCTATGAGCTGTAAGTACTGTAAGTGCTGCATGCAAAAAAAGAAAAATGTTTATTCTGCTTGAAAAAGAAAAAATTAAATTGGATCCAAGCTTACCTAGGGCTACCAATTTCTTTTTGTTAATCTTCTTGAACTGTTTTATTTTTTCCTTATATTCTTTAATCTTTCTCGAAATTCCATCTATGTTGTCAAAGCCATAAATAAATTCTTTTGGCGGGCATCCAAGTACATCTAGTAGTCGGGCTTGTTTGTCATTTGGAAAGAACCTGTTTCATAGTGTTACATGAGATAGTTTGTTGTACATTTAAAGCTAGGTATATTACTTTCTGTTTATTACGAATTCTTGATGGTAATCATGCTCTGTTTTTCTCCTTTGAATATTTGCCAAAGCTTCTTTCCAGATTTTTGCTGTTCTGGTTGCTTTGCTAATTTCTGCCATTGTTTGTAATAGAACCTGCATTAAACTCTAAGGTGATAGTTAGTCAAAATTGATTGTGATATCTTCTCAATAGGTACCATGCTATCAGTAGAAGTGATTGATCGGCATAGATCAGCAACTATCACTATTATTTTCATTGCCTTGTTTTATATTTTCTTTCATTTGTTCTTTGGTAAGAAACTTACAGAGTCTTTGGCTCCACATGGTGGTTTGTCTTCTAGCAAATACCTAAACACAAATGTTAAACTGTAACCTTTTTAAATATTAAACTATAACTGTTTTTCTGGGATAAATATCATTTCAGTTTACTGACCAAACATTTATAAAGTCATACAAAAGATGTACATTACATTTACTGGACGATATCAAACATTCGCTTCACTTTAAAACCTTTGCTTGCTTCCTTGTGACACACTCAAAGAATTTCCAAAGAGATTGTTGGTTGTGTTATCTGAGAGCAATTGCAAGCCGGTGATGGAGTATCCAGCCAGGGTCTCTCAATTGTCTTGTGCGTCAAACTTCTCCACGTGTTGCATCTCCTCGAGATTGAATCTTTCCCCATTTTCCCCGTCAGAGGACTATCTTGAGACAGCCTTTGCCCTGCATATTGCTCTGGATGAACGTCACTGTGGAGGAGGACACGATTCACTATTTGACACAGCTATGGGCCTTGTAGCGTCTTGGACACAGAATGTGTTTCATAACTTTTAAAAAGGTTTGGTACAGTCTCCAAGTGTTGTTGAAGTTGAGTGGCTCATAAAGATTGTACAAGTCATTTGAGATAGATCCTCTTGTTGTATGGCACCGTAAACACAAATTCTTTTGGTAATAATCATGTCTATTACATGTGTTTGTCTAGTTTTGCAGTAATTTGTCCATCTTTACATCTTAACTGGCATATGTCGCCTACACATGCTTTCTGCATGCTCAGAAATTCTTGCCATTTCATATCAGTCTTGAATTTATAGCTTGTGTAGTTTGTATTTAGTAGTTCAAACATGAATTCACTATCTTCTTCAAATACAAAAAGTATTTTGTGACCATTTGTACATGGAAAAGAACACTGGATTGCTCTTTCAAACTAGTCAGATGTAGCCTTCCAAAAAACAGAAAAAAAAGAGTGAGAAAAAACCTCATCACAAAAAAATGTTTATGAAAGCATCACTTACTTGTATCCAAACATTTTCACAAAAATGAAAAGGTCGCAAGATAATCTCCATATCCATGACTTGCCCTAAACCTAATTGCGGAGCTTCCCTTCCTCCTACGTGAATTGTTATTCAAGATAGCTTTTTCCAGTGGCTATCACAGTGCCATTTTCTCCTGTGTGTCTAGAGAATTTTGCAGAAGGTGTAATGATGAAAGAATTTGGAAAAAACACTGTCAGAATGATTTTGTGGTGTGCTCATGTATTACCTTTGAAAGTGCAACATGTCAAACATACAGAGTATATATTTTTATTTTCTCCTCTTATTTTCTCAATTCTAATTGTATTACCTTATTTTCTTGTCTATAGGAAACTTACAAAAGCTGGTATATGGTATTTAAAAGATACAACTTTAACATTGTAAAGCAGACAAGAAATATTATCATTCATTTCAAATCATTTATACATCTGAATGTACCTAAATTTTTCTCATCAATATTAGGGAGGATGCCAAATCATGTGTTAGATGATGTCGAATCGGTATTGGGAGTCCCTTTACATCAGACACTGAGGTGTTTTCTATTGTCAATGAATGGAAAAGGAAGCCATGAAATGACTGAGGATCTTGAAATACAGGAGTATAGAGGACTGATTGGATGTTATTGGATGAATAATACATTTGTCTGCTCAAAGTTTTTGCATATTGGAGAAATTTGTTCATTAACATTAAAGTTACGTGAAATGCCTATTGGCTTAGGAAGACACATGATCCCATTTGGCAGTTCACTCTTTAATTCAAAACTCTATATTATGAATATATAGACAGGAGATATTTTTATTAGTGCAAAAAACTTTTGGATTAATAGTGAAACAATCCCTTGTATGCCACCAGGAGTTAGAGGATTTTCATCTTTGATGTCATGGCTAAGGAATTTGCTAAAGTGTCTACATGGAACAGCATTTTGTTTTATCAAGAACCCCATAAAAGCAATTTTCCAGGGTTATCTAAGACGATATGAAAAATATTATGTAAGTGATTTTTTTAATTCAAACAATTTTTAAAACTTACCTTTTTCTTGTAGTATGGATGTATGCCAGCCCCAGATCTATCGTCTTTCAATTCTGCTGAAGTTTTTATATATTTAGCATTTGTATGCTTGGATATCAAATTCATGGGAGAGTTTAATGGTGTCAGACTACTTGTTTCTACTTCCAAGAATGATAATGAAGATAATTTGGTATATGAGTTCAACATGCAGCATGGTTTACAAGAGGTTCCACAATGTGTGTTAGTGCTTAAGATGGTGTTTTGACATCCTTTTGTTTTGTACAGCAATACATATGGGACAATAAGACATATGTTGTATGACAAAAAAATTCAGTCTGGATTGTTTTCTTTGTTTTGAGAAAAGTGATTCAAATCAAACTGTTTTGAAGTTTCATTCATTGACTATTTATATTGACCTTGAAGTCGTTCACTTTTCATTATTTTTAAAATAGCCATTTTTAAAAAAAAATGCTTATTTCTAAAAGCTTGAGTTCTGTAAACACAGAGTTTTCCATCTTTTAACAGCAAAGGACATCTGAGTCCCAAACTGTCTAAAAACCTATATCAATCAAATATCCAGTCAAGTGAGAGAAGAAGAGAACGTTTTTAAACATGCTCAGATCCTTGCTTGGAATCTGATCCGAGCATGGAAGACTTAATGTTCAATGGATGCTATGGGGAACTTAGTCTTTTCTTGGATAACACACAAATGCTAGGTTGCTTTAGGTTTGAGTGGTCTATGGCTTCCTTGTAACTATTCTGGCCTAAGAAGCTCTGACCAAATAGAAATACGTATTTAAAGTTTTTTTAGATTTTGTGCAGCAGTTTGACTATAGAAAGCATCACATTGCATGAGTCCACATATGGATCAACGGAGTTCTGGACATAGGCAGATAGGACGTAATTCCAGTTTTTAGCGGGTATTCAAAAGCCAACTATAACTCTTTCAGGAAGTTGAGAAACTCCATCAAGTCCTTGTGGTTGCTTTCTCACAGCATTAACGACGTCCACTATGGCCTCTTCTCTGATATCACTGTTGTTGCTGCATGCTAGTTTCGTCTAGAGAAATGGAGATCCCAGTTCTGCTACAGTGACGTTATCTTTGGGATTATCCAAGTGCCATGCAATGCTATCCTGGAACAACATGTGTGACAAAGTATAGCAGTAAAGAATTGTACCTTTGCAACCAGAATGATCAGACGATAGAGCTTCCTTAAACTGGCCAAGTCCATTTGGCAGATGAAATGCAGTGATACCAAGTTATTATTTCGAAAGGCTTCTTCTTTTAGTTGAGGCTAAGGCTTCCAATATTTATTCTTTGGGTGCTCTTCACTTCGTTTATCCCACTGTGGTCGCCAAAGTGGAGAATTACAAAATCACCTCTACAATGATTTTGTGAATCCTCTCATATCTAAACTAAAAACAAACATAAAAAGGAAAGAAATATTTAGCCATATGTTGTTGCAAAGATGTTGATGCTGAGATTGATGTGCATCTCACAGCCTTGATCCCCAGAAGGCAATGAGTAAGATAGGCATGGAAGAGAAGAGTAGATGTTGAGCAAGTGGAGTGTATGTTATTATGGCCAAGGATATAAAAAGATAGAAAGGGGATAGGTCTGGCATGCTATCACCAGCCTATATAACCACTACATGCCCAGTCATCCAAGTCAGGAATTTAGACCGGGAAAAATCCTGATCTCAATTCCTAACTCAGGAAATTCCTTTGTGCGAAAATCACAATGCAAAAATGCATGTACCTTTCTACTCTTTGACAACTAGAGTTGAGCAGCTCCTGCAGCTCAAGCTTCCATTGTGGTGGTAGTAGCAGCTGTGGTGTTAGCCTCTAGTTCTTCCTCGTAGTCCTCAAGCTTGTCGCGAGTGTAGTTCTTTATGGCAGTCTCGAGCAGTTGTAGTCGGGCCTTGAGCTCCATGTTCTCTTTGGTGAGGTGGGCATTCTTGAGTTGGTACTGCTACGCTAACTTGAAAGATTCTCAACAGGTGTTTGGTGTTGGGAGTCCATGAGCCTGTATAGTGCGAAGGATACCCTTTACCTGATCAAGTTCCTAAGCCATGCTCGCCATCTTCTCCTCGTGTGGGCGTGCCAAAACTTTGTGAAAGAAACTCTCCATGCCGTCCCGCATGTACACCACCATGTTGGAGTTATGGTACTGCTCCAAGAAGTTTGTAGGCATGGGACGGATCACTTTCGGTTGCTGCTGCTCCTGATGATGATGCTCCTGCTGCTCTGGATTGTAGTGGTGGCGCTTGTTCACGCGCTCGTGATGAAATTGGTGTTGCATTGTTGAATGAGGCAGCTGCATGTTGTCGGCAGTGGTGGTTGGAGCAAATATCTGGTGCGGCTCAGATGGCTGCTGTAGCTCAGTTGGCTGCTGCAGCAAAGATGGCTGCTCCTCAGCATACTGGTGTGGTGGAGACGGCTGCTCAGTAGGCTGTGGCAGCGAATGTTGGTGCTGCTCGACGGGCTGCAATGGTGGAGGCTGCTGCTGCTGAGGCTAGTGTTGCTCAGTAGTTTGCTCCTGCTGTGTGGGTGGTTCGTAAGAAGTGTTGTGCCCCGGCTCAACGATGGTGGATTTGTAACCGTTTCAAGATTTTGAAGAATATCCTGCGTCAGCGAAATGTGATCGTCCACTGAAATTGTTGTCACTAGAGACAGAGATGGTGCCGGTTCATGCGGTGGTGATGGTGGCAAATCCGGCTGCAGTGTGCTAGGAGGTTGCAAGCTCTTCATTGATGGCTGAGTAGGTGCCAAACTTTGCTGCCGTTTTATTTTGGAGCTAGAGGTTCTTGTTGGTTGTTGTCGTTTTGGCACCTCATGCTGGATTGTTTGCACATCACTGTCGTCACTGTCAATCTGTGGAGGCGCAACGTTTCTTCAGCCTTGTCCCCGTGTCTTTCTTTGTGGAGTTGCTGCTGTCTTTCACTGGACCTTTTTCTTCTCAGTGTTCATCAAGTGGTCTTTAGCTTGGTGCTTTGAACTTTTTGTGGCTGCGTGCTGCGGAGGCAGTGGTGGTGGACTGTAGATCACCATGGCTTGACTTCTATGCATGATGATTGCTCTAACATATGGTAGTATTAGGGTCTTCACACATCTCCTCGTGTTAAGATCTGCTGTCACCTTCTTAAGTTCCCTACGAAACTTTGGAATCACATATCCTGCTAAATACACTTTCTTCCCAGCTTGAAGATCCTCGTAGATGAAGGCCACTGATCTGCTCACTGTCGTGGCAGTCTTCCAAAATTCCAGGTTGAGAACAAGGAACTTGAAGATTTTGTAGAGCTTGTCCTTGACGTTGGAGAATTGCAAACTAAGTGCCGAGTTGTAGCTCTCAGGATCTTTCATGATGTCGTGACTTAAAGCCCGTGTGCGTGGAGACCGCTGCTTAGTAGGCTGTAGCAGCGAATGTTGGTGCTGCTCGATGGGCTGCAATAGTGGAGGCTGCTGCTGCTGAGGCTGGTGTTGCTCGACTCGGCAACTTGAATTTGTTTATCCTCTTTGTCGTACTTATTTAAAATTGTTTCTAAAATTTGTTGCTGTTGTTGTTCTAATTTCTCTTTTACTACCTCTTCCTTTTTCACTTCTCAATTCTTTTGTCGAAGATCTCTTTCCCGGATCTTGATTGGGTCTGGTTTCTATTTGTACATTCAGTTTGCTAAGTCTTCTCAACTTGAATGTTGAGGTAAGTTTCCTGAATTTGTGTTTTGCTTAAGTGATCTTTTGTAAATTGTTGTTCTTCATAGATTGCAAAGTCAAGCTCTTGTGTCTTGAGTCTTCTGCAAGTTTGGTTTTGTTGTTTAAATGTGAAGTCAAGCTCTTGTGTCTTGAGTCTTCAATCAAGTTTTTCTTTCTTTCTCGATTCTTCCCGAGTTTCGTCTCGAGGTCACTTTCCTAAGTCTAGCTCAGGTAAGGTCTTGTATTTGAAAAATCTGAAGTAAGCACAATTTTGTTTGTTGAAAGGAGGTCTATTTTGTCATAAATTGATTGATTTAGCTGTTCACCAGTAAATTTGGATACTACTCACCAACTTTGGAATCGAACAGGTATGCAAACAATTGCAATTCTCTCTAGTAGTCCAATCTTGAACAATTTTTTTAATCTTTTACATTGTGTTGGTTGTTTTGGAATGCGAGCTCTCACTATGAGCTTTTGTGTTTCCCAATCGTTGGTAAGATTTGCAAATGTTGAATACAGCAGTGGTTGTATTTTTAATGTCCTAATTCTTATATATTTCTTGTCTCAAGTGACGTCCACACGTCAAAGTTTGGTTTCCAACAGATTTTTTTTGCTTTAAGCCTATGTGTGCGCAAATCTATCCAGTGCGCTTTTCTCTATGGTCAATTTTGTGATGGTGCATTTCCCTGAGGCTGTTCTTGCCGGTTTTGTTCTACTTCCCTTTGTCATATTGCATGTTCTCTTTCACGATCAGAGTCGATCGCTTCACGAACTTCCCAAGGTATAATCTCAATTAATATTCTTGCATTATAAGTTTGTAACCTTGACACAGGATCTCCTAAAATACTCTTTAAAATGTTGAGATTTCTTGGTCGCACTCTTCCTTGTTGGTTGCGAGTGTTATGTATTTCTAAGTTGGGGTTTCGATGTTTGTCGCGAATGTGACTTCGGGTATCGAAAGATACTTGTCAGCTAGTCCTTATAGACACTCTCTCCTTACTGCCACGATGGCAGAAGGTCGGTACTGCTGGTTCCCTTTATTGGCCCCTCTTATCCAAGTGTTAGTAAACTGGACTTAGCATCTATACTTGGCCGGATGAGTATAAGGACGGAATTCTTAAGTGTCTATTTGGCCAAACATACTTGGCCCGGCTTTTTAGTTCTCTTTTGCTCTATCTTGCACTGGCTTGGCAAGAACCCTCGCGTATTGAGACTAGTCCCTCAATATCGCCGGATGATAGCTTACTGTGCCTGCCAAACACCCTCGCTATCACGCCCTTTGTGTTAGTCTCATTTTGGTCCCAAATGCTATTTAAGGAAAGTGTCTAGATTTGCTCATTTGGTATGTTTACAAAATGTAGAGGTTGGCCTGAACACAATGGTGTTCGTCCTGTGTCCAAATTCACAATCTAAGGCCATTCCATATTTAGTAAGTTTTGAACTTAAGCTCTATTTCGTTAAAGTGGGATTTATTCAGTAAAATGGGACTAGGTACAAATTTTCAAGTATTTGAAAATGACGTGAAATTATATGTTTTTTGTCCAGGGGCTAGACATATCTGGGGCATGGTGACTAGCGCGGTGACTTTGTGTCCAGACTGAGTCCATCTGGTTGTATAATAAATCTCATTGTCAAGGTGAACAAGCCGAATCTGAAGCTAAAGAAGAGCAATGGCATGCGTGCACACACTATTTGTTTGTTCATTGAGCATGTGGTGAGCTTTCCAAGATGAACGTCATTCCTATTAGCCAGACATATAACTTAATGGTGAGAACATTTAGATATTATTCAATGTTATCTTTTTCTAACGAATCTAATTGTGAAGGTGTAGCAAGAGGCATTGCTAGTCTGGAGAAGTCATTTAACTCATTTGACCCTTAGTGTATTTTCATGAAACTAAATAACATTCATATTATTAAGGAATTTCTCTAGTACCTTTTTTTTACAACATAGAGGCTTGCATTTCTTTCAAAGGTGATTTAGTAAAAGGCCTGAGGGCACATGCCATTCTATTTCTTAGACCGGTATTAAGATATACTAGTGCAAAGGGAAAAAGGTATTTGGTGATCAAGTAAATGGCATGAGGGCACACGCCATTATAAGCCTAAGCGCTAGTGGACACCTCCTTTTTGGTACTCTCAGCGGTACTATCATCCTTCTCCGGGTCAGTTGTTTTGCTTTGGATTGTTGTCTCTGACGTTACTGGGGCGTTCTCGATAGTTGTTAATGTTGCCGTTTGTTCAGAAAAATGATCACCTAGAGTATAGTACGGGGAGTTTGGAAGACTTATATATTCTACATCTTCACCTATCTCCTTCTCCGTCTCCTTTTCTGCCTCACTTACAGATTTTGTGCTTGCCATGAGAACGCTCTTCACCCTAAAATATGGAGTTCGTTGTGTTATAAAAGGAAACCAACACACACGCTGCAAGGGAATGATGGTACATAAAGCACGTAAGCCCACAATATGGGTTTATGTGCCATTAATATGGGCCACACGCCATATTATTAGATTTATGCACGTGTGATTGGTAAATGCATATGTCACATCATCTTTGTTTTACCTCACACACTATATCAGGCCTAATGAACCATATCACATGTGCGCACATGCTATATATATGGAGAAGTATTATGCAAGGATAGAAAAATTCAATGCATGATTGTGGAGAGCAATGGCATGAAGCCACATGCTACATAACATTTTAGAGAAAGAATTAAAATAGAAACATGCAAACAGTACTGAGTGGACCAAGACTTAGAAGTGCACAATTGAATGAGGTATTTCTAATAAATATTTCACTCACCTCATATAGGAATGGCTACCACTCTCAAATGGCGTATCGCCTCATGCCATCACCTCGCAATTTGTTATAACAATCCGATGAATTCATATTCGGCTTGTTCACCTTGAACTTTAAGTAAGATTTGCTAGAACAACTAAGAATTTATACTTGTTATTTGTATCATCTCACCTAGGAATGGCGTAAGGCCACATGCCATCACGCCTCCTCTGATTCAGATTCGGATTGTTCACCTTGAAATAAAATACATTAGAAACTTAGTAAAGGAATATTAATGAATCTCACCTTGAACCCGGTTATGAATGCTCTTGCTGCATCTCTTGCATGTTCTGGCAAAGTGATGGTGGCACTCTGCTTCCGCATCCAACCATGCACAACATTATCCACCGATATGCTCATGCTGGGATCCCTTGGATTTAGCACCCATCTCTTTTCTAGGCAATCCTTCGTATATCCGGAACTTGGCTTGAACCACTCCACAGTTACATTGAAGGAGTTAGTTTCCGCGTCCTCCTCTGCATCAGTGATGCAGCGCCCCACCCATATCATTTGTTTTTTATTACTGGGTCTGACAAGCACGACCATTCCTTTGTAGACCTGTACTGGATTGAATGCTGAATCCGGCTTCTTGTTCCTCGGCCCACAATAGTGATCCTCAACATCATTATCTGTCACTGCATTTCCAGAGGACATTGTTCCGCTACTATCTGGTGCTCTGGGTTCTGGCCAAAAGGACTCTTCCAATTCTTCATATACAACCGGCCCATTTTGGATAGCAGATATAATCTTCTCCCAGTATTTGAGCAAAGGCTTGCACCTCTGAAAATAGGATTCTCCACTAAACACCAACCCCCTCTTCCAGAAGGCAATATGTTGTCTAATCCCGGCCACTATACTTTCCTGGTCTTTGAGTCCATCCGGGTGCATCGGCCGTGGGGAACCCTGAGGAATCATAGGTTCCCCAGTTATGGGATCTCTCTTGAAGAGTTCAATGCCGTCCACTGGCAGCCACATTGTGTCCCATTCTCTCATCTTGTACCTTATCACTGGAGCACCGTCACGCATGCTGAAATGAAACTGAAGAGGCTTGGAGTGGCCAATCAGCGTTTTGGATCCGTCCCTGATGTAGCCTCTTACAAACCCCTTAAAGTCTGGAACCTCTGTCACAAGTGCAGCTTCAACAGTGCCTTTGATGCAATTTTGGAATTCATCGTAGAGTTGTGGGAGGGTGAGGACATTGGATCGCCGGAGGGACTCTGCCAGGTGACTGAACATGGCATCGACGTCTTCATGAATGTGCCCAACCATGAGAAAGCCAAGTGTAACCGTTTCAAATATGCCTTTGGCAACAAGCATCGCCAAGTATGCGAAGACGTACATGTTTTTGTTCTCACTGCCAGCATTGTCTGTTTGGAGCAGAAGATGGGGTGGAAGGCCACATCGGCCGCAAGAACTTCCTTGAGATTCTGCTTCGTTTGGATGAGGCTGTGCATTCACTGGGTGACCAGCCTCGTCGGAATGGCATGAGGCCTCACGTGATAACCCTACAATCTGACGGCCAACATATTCACTGGGATGGCATGGGGCCCCACGCGATACTGCAAGCCTTTGCTCCTCCTCCAGCTGAACCCTGTATGGGGTTCGATCGACAAGGGCCTTATGCAAGGGTTGGCCATTCAGCTCAGTCTGCGCACTTTGCAGAGACCTTAAGTATTTTGCTAGGGACGCAATCATCATGTTTGCACCCCCGCCACCCCATAGAGGTACAAAGAAGTTCCCATAGTTCTGGGCACCATGCCCATGAGCGATTATGCCAAACAGAGACACAAGCAGCTGCATGGATGAAGAGATTGCCTTGGGGGCAGGATTGAGTTGAGGTAAGCATGTCTTTTTCTCGTCCATTTTGTCGTGGATGATGCAGAGGTAAGAGTCAGGTCTCTCCATGGAGAGAATCCTGTTATGATAATATGCAGTCCTACAGCTTCTCTGCTCGATGTTGTGGTCGAGTCGCCTTCTAACCAACGTCTCTCGCTCTTGAGCGATGCAAGAATTCTTCGACAAAGCCATTTTGATAGCAGTGCACTCGTCACACTTTGAAAAGCTGGAGTACTTTCCTATACTCACATCCCTGAACCTGTTGCTCCACAATCTACTAAATCTAGATTGGCTCAACTTCCTGTAGCCATTACTCTGGAGTTCCCGATTCACATCTTCCAATATGGCCCCCTTGGTATACATGGAAGGGAGAACTCATTGGGTGTCTCGTGTTCCATCTTCCAAGAGGCGGGTTTTATGTGGTTGCTGCTCGCTACATGTCTCGACAAACCTCTTGAAGATTGCCTCTCCATATACAACATGACCTCTGGTTTTGTGCGTACCGTCGTTCCCATGGACTACCTGTTGAACCCTTTGTTCCTCGAACTCAGTTTTGATTCTGTAGAATGTGGTTCGAGGGACTCCATAAATGATTCTCCATGCCTTCATGCAGACCAAACCCCTCTGGAAGACCATGCCCCCCACCTGATGTTCTGAAGCATCAAAAGATGACCGTAATGCCTCATACACAAAATTGCGAGTTGCCTTCCAGGACAATGTCTTATATCTTGCTCTCTCCTCTTCAATAGCATCCCAATCAGCATGTTGACAGCACCTCCTCTTGCAACAAGCAACTATTGAGACCATTCGAACCTCCATCGCCATTTTCTGCCTTTTCGGTTCGTTGCTCAGATCCCTTTGGCTGCGCTTTAGGAAGGTGTACTTTCTTTTCCCATGAAGAGATGTTCTGTCATCAGTTGTAGTGGTGTTTGATTGTGAATCCTTCACATTCTCAAACACTAAGTGCCTCAATTTCCACCACACAATGCTTCCAATAGTTAGACTGTTTTCTTCTGTGTCAACAACCTCTAAAATCGCAACTCCAATATCATCCCAGCCCAATTCTTGATTAGCAACCGCATCTCTTGGATCGACAACTGTGGCTAAGCCCTCAGCTACCACCTCCCCCTCGGGGTTGTTTAGAAACACCTTTGCCTGAATCCATGTAGCACGGTCCTTAAGATCCACAGAGGGAACATGCGTCGCACTTGCGGAGGCCATTCTGAAAGTGCAGAAAAGAAGTTAAGACCATACAAAAAATGATTGGAGAATGGCCTAAATCATAACATACCAAACAACCTCAATAGCATGAGGCCACATGCCATTATTCAAACATGCTATTGACACCCACGTGAAATTTCGCATTCACAAAATTGGCATGAGGCCTCATGCCATCTTGATATACACACAGCTGCAGGCAAGTAAAAACATACATGACAATACGCTAGCCATGAAATTGCAAGGGCCCAAGATGGCATGTGGCCTCATGCCATTTCTAAATGTGGTCCTAAGCCATTCCATGGTGAACATACCAGGAAGCACAAGTGCCGAATATCAAGAGGAAGCGGTAGCCACACCAAAGACAGTGCCGCTCGCAACACCGCAACTACTCGTAGCGCCGCTCGCAACACCGCAACTGCTCATAGCGCCGCTCGCACAAACTGCCACTTGCATAAACTGCCGCTCGCAATGGCGCTCGCAATGCCGCAACCGCTCGTAGACGCATAAACCACAGCTCACAACGCCGCTTACACAAGCAGCGCTCACTGCGCTCAGCGGAACCAAGAACACGGCGCACAAAAATGATAGACCTAGGAATGAGTTCGAGAATTCAAAAATAACACACGCTTGAACGTCACATCAAATCCTCTGACAAACCAGATCTTATGATTCCTCTGACAAATTTCAAACTGAGTAGCTTCTAGACTTTGCTGTCGGAGGTTGAACTTTGTCACATCATGTCCTTGCCTCAATCCAGCTGTGCCATGTCAGTGATTCGAACTTTGCCATGCCATGTCAGCAATCCGCGCCAAGATTATTCGCCGTGTAAAGGAATAATTATGCTGTGTGTGTACGTCCATTTATGGCAATATAAGGCCACACGCCATTCAAAGAATAATGCTAGTCGAGCATTTTTTGGTGCATTTTTGGGTTCAAAATTGCATGAGCCCACACGCTATAAAGTTTACCTGTACCAAAAATAGAAACATCTTTATTTACTTGGGAATTTAAGTGGTTGAGGCATTTTTAAACTTACAAACACATGCCCTACTTACATTCCTTTGGTTGCTTAAAATTCAAAAATATTATAAACCTTTCTTTTTGCATTTTCAATGTTTTCAATTATGGTTTTTGATTTTCACAGGACCAGCCTAGTAATCTATTTGCATCCCGTTATGTTTATAGCTAGCTTTCGTTTGTCCCCTTCGCTAGCCTGAGATACATCTGCTCGGCATCTGCCTTTTACAGCATTTGCCCAGAAAGGGCATCTTTCTTCACGCAGCATTTGCCACATGTTTAGGGTTTAGGGTTTAGGGTTTAGCAATTCAGTAGCTTGATAAACATGCAAATACAGAACTTGATGCAAAATCCTTTGATATGTCACAATGCCCCTAGGACCATAAACACATTTCAATAGAGAGGGTCCTTTCATTTCATAACTCCTTACGTAGATCTTGGTGAAACCAGAGTTAGTGAAGTTGGTTTCTTGTGATCCCGCATCTGATTGTGATGTCCCTTTGCAGTGTCGATGGAAAGGTCAATGCACACCAAACTGTAGAATCTTAGAGCAAAATAACGGTCGGATCTATGGCAAATGCCCCTGAAACATTGTAAGGCTCGTGTGGTCTCATGTGGTGTCCGATCGAGATGCTTCTTTGCAGGGTCATCAAGAAGGACATTGTATACCATTCTTTATTTAGCTGAACATCTGGCATTTTTGGAAATACAAGATGCTTTGGAATATCCAATCATGCATGGTATAAATATAGCGAGGGTATTAAATGATATCCCAATCATGATCTTTCTTTTGGATTTCGCGTGCATGCATTCCGAGGAATGATGACGTTGCGGATTTCTTTTGGATTTCACGTGCATGCATGCGCGCGGCGATCCAGAAATTAATGGTGGCGCCCAAGTCCGAGGAATGATGACGTTGTGGGATTACCAACCATCGTGACATTTCGCGCGTGTGAGGTTAGGTTTTGCATCGTACTCGCGCTCGCACACTCGCGTTCGCATCGTGCTCCCACTCGCGATCACGCTCACATTCGCGCTCATCTACCTTCTCTACAGGTTTCTCGTGTGCATCAGCGTCCACTCGCGCTTGCATCACACTCGCGCTCGCATCGCGCTTGTGTGCATCAGCGTCCACTTCAAGACACACCCAGTTTGTAACTTCGCCGCCAACTCCGCCGCCCACTCCGCCACCCACACGCAGCCCACTTGGCGTCCCGAGAGATTTCAGCGCCACTCTCCAACTGTAAGTGGCAGAGTAGCCTTGCTGCTACGATCCGCTGCACACACAGTGCACATTCGCTAGCGAGTCCGACCTCGATTGTCACGCCTCCATTCGGCTTCAAATGGTAAGTCTTTTAGGCCAAGTAGAAAATGGCATGAGGCCACATGCCATTCAGTAGCAACATTGGCATGCACCGATTGGGCTCTCGAGTGCAGTCCGGTTACAGATGGCGTGTAGCCTCACGCCATCTTAGGATGCAGCCTCAAGACATCTGATGCAGTGGTGAATGGCGTGTGGCCTCACGTTATTTCCAGCTGCTAGCTTTTCATCTGTCAGCTCTAATTGTTGTGCATTTCTGAACAGGCGAGGAATTGCGTTCTTCTTCCAGCCATTGTCAATGTGGATGCAGAGAAGGGAGAGGAGCTCACCAGTTGGACTTTCGGGATGGAAGGCGAGGATCTGAGGCTATACAACACAGATGGTGGGAGAAAAGAATGCATGGGGATCCTCATCCAAGTGACAGACACTCCATGCAGTTCTATGCAAGAATATGGACTAGCACTTGTGGTAGAGACAGCGTCCGCCTTCAAGATCCACCTTGCACATCCTAGCGGCTTCCCGGAGGGGGGCAGCGGCTATGAGGAATTCCTAGAGGGAGCTAGGGAGAGGTTGTCCAGGAGGCCCACAATTTCAAAGACGCTGCGGGTCTATGAAGATCACATGGAATCCACGGACCTCACCTACGACGATGTTTAAAAACTATATTCCAACATTGAGCCGTTGAGAGTGCCTCCAGTTCGCGAAGCGAAGGGGCAGGGGGGTCGATCTAGAAACTACCCCGAAGCAGAAAAGGGTGGTCAAGCTCAAGCCGACGTCTGACTCTCCTACTCCAAAAAAGAAGCTACTCGGTGATGCCATTGCCTCGGGTTCGAACACTACACCCACCAAAAAGAAGAGCCGCAAAGAGCAGAAAGAGCAAGAAGAGGCAGCAAAAATCGTCGCAGATAATAGTACTTGTTACTATTCCAACAAAGTATATACAATCGACGTGAGCCGTATCGACATCCAAAGCAAATACAACCACAGGCTAGTATCTGATGAGTGGGTGGAGAAACTTAAGCAGAAGATGCTGGCAAGTCCAGTAACACCCGACATCGCAGACGTGATCCCCTACTACCGAACAATGAAGGGCAAGACGAGGTTTCCAGACTTGATCAATAGGAAGGTGTTGGACGATCAGAACATCCGGTTCTATGCCGTCTCCGGGCAGCATTCTAGCTTGGCGATGCAAGAGATAGTTGTGGATATTATGGTGGGCGAGGAGGTGAAGAAAGTCTTCAAGACAAGAGTTGTCTGCCTGATAAAAGGCAACTCGCCCCTCCGATCTATCATATACATCTCCCACGCGCAGAATGTCAAGCAAGAAACATGCTACAAATCAGGTCTGCACGAGACATTGGCACGAACACGGAAGCTCTGGGTTCAACTAAAGAAGCCACAAAAACCAGGACAAGGACGTGCACTAGCAACTAGCGCCTGGCAGGTAAGCCTCGTTGCATGTGGCATAGCATGTGGCCTCACGCCATTTCCATTGCAGGAATTCTCGAGTCTTCTCTCGAAAACACTGGGGGTCAATGACACACTCAGCATCCATAACATTCTACTCGCGACAAAAGTTGTTTTTGACAAATGGGTAGATGTGCTGAGGAGGTACCATGACGGGGAGTTGCTAAACTCAATGGGTGTGGAGGACGGCCGGAAGCCCAATGATTTGAAGCTCAACGCCTTGCGTTTCTCGCGGTCTCTAGACGACGACGACCTTCTGACAGTGGCTAATGCTCTTCTACGTGGTGAGGTAGTCTTCAACAAGACCAAAATGACTCCCGGCCATATTGTGACATACGAGGACTTGTGCACGACTCTAAGAGCTCGTGCGCTATTGAAGGATTGGATCTTCGAGCAAGTGGCCGTGGAGAGGGTGAGCATCGACACCACGCAAGAGATGATGGAAGAGCTGGAGTTGTCAAATGAAGACATCGACGAGTACTTGAAGGGGGCCCCCAAGTTCATCGATCTGCTGCGGGATGCCACGAAAAGTAAAGCTGAGAAGTTGGATCAGTATCCAAATTTCATTAAGAGGGATGTCGACCGCCGGCTTCAGAAACAACTCGACCCCGCAGCAGAGGCCTATCAAGAACCTTACCGGGTATACGTGAATTCGGATGAGGATCAAAGGTGGAGGAGCATCGTTTCCCGCGGAGATGAGCAGGTCAAGAACATCTTTTGTGTGATGGACTTCACAAACGAGGAGATCACTCATGCAGACGAAGTCAGCTCCATCATTGACTTAATGGTGGGACTTGCAGAGGTGGAATCTTCAGTCCACTATATGATCTACGACTCCGAATCCTATCACAAGTTCTGGAAGGCCTTGAACGAGGTGAAGGCTCGGTTGAAAGGCAAGGAGATGCGGGAGATCCATGGGATAATGGCTAAGAAGAAGATACCGACGAATGTTCGCATCTTCACACTCGCCCTTGTTATTGGTCCTGCAGCAGAGTGGGACTGGAGTGACTTCCCAGCTTCGTTCGACAAGGCCGATCGAATTGATCTGAGGGAGGTCAATTTACCCGTGCCTGAGGAACTGAAGATGGCTATGGAGCTTTCGAATCCAGAGAAAGCTCCAGGTGCAGCATGGGAAATGCTCAGCTGGGTCTTCAACGCAATAGCGGGTTGGTCACCTGCTTCCGACTCCAAGGGCAAATGCGTTGTCGAGTACAACTGCGGCGGACTATTCTTTCGAGCCGCACTACTCAAGGGTGTCCTGTGTGTTGCGGTGACAAACTCCATTGAAGAGGTGACTTCAATGGAGCATATAATTACAGTTGCCAAAGAAAAATAGTATCTTCTCTGCGAACCTGGTGAGTACGCACTTTAAGTTTAAATGTTATCTCACAAGCTCTGTATGCAGGAGCGTGGCCACCCCCAGATGCTGAAACGGCGTTAACAGCTACTGTTGAACATACCCATGTTGGGCCGAGCTCACAACCTGCACAAGGTAAGGTCACGTGAGGCCTCATGCCATTTTGATTATAGATCGTTGTGAATATTCAGACACGAGGACTGAAAAGCGCACTGGTGGCGCGTCGAAGAAGGACAAACAGACAAGCAATAGGAAAAAAGGAGGTACAAATTATATTTGCAATGGCGTGTGGTCTCATGCCATTCCTTGCAGGAGACACTTCTTCAAAGGCAAAACAGGCAAGCACCAGCCAAGCTCAAACTGATAGTGGTCATAAAAAGCGAAAGCACGTTGGACAGTCGTCGGGATCAGAGGCGTTTGATTCGAAAAGGAAGAAGGGCAACGAAAAGATGATAGGTAATGCCTCGCGGTTATGGCGTGTGTGCTCATGCCATTCATTGCAGATCAAGGGCTGAGTGAAAGGAGCCAGTCACCACCTCCTGACTCACATTCCTATGGCAGACTCCCCTTCCCCAATCTCAATGGAGAGGTACAATGGATGAGGGATGCTTTTCAAGTCAGGGCCACGTTTTTCTCATCTCGTCGTCTTCGAAGGGTGCAAGAACGTGCAGAAACCATGTTAAGATAGTCGGGTGAGGATACGGTCCTAGGTCACGCACTAAAACAGGCTATGGATGTCTTGTATTTTGAGATGGAGACTCGGCCAGATGATTTTCCCAAGATGGTCCTGGAAGAACAAGCCATCCAGCCTGAGCAGCCTATGGAAGAAATGCAGGAGGGGGATGAGGAGCCAGAGAAAGATAATGAGCAGGAAGAGCAGAAGGACGAAGAGGAGGACAAAGAAGAGGAGGACGAAGAAGAGGAGGATGAAGAGGACTTGGATGGTCCTCACAATGGTGACGATCACAATAACGACGACGACGATGATGACGACGATGGCCAACCTGAGGTGGCCAAAGAGTAGCGGAGGAAGGTCATACAAGACAAACCATCAGGTAAATAATAGTACATCCATTCCTAACCTTTTACCATTTCTAACATTGTCCATGTAGGTCGCAGAGCAAATGGTAAGTAGAGATTATTCAGTTGAATTAAGATACAAACTCTAGCCTTTAGTGTCGAGGAAGGATAGTGCCAAGCAAGGGTCGAAACGTATGTCCAATCCTTCAGAATCATCAGTGCGCCCAAGTGATATCGGTCCTAGTTCCTCAATAGCAGTTGATAGTAAATACAGTATAGTCGATTCAATATGCTAATGAGTTTGTTTTTAGTAGCCAGTAGGGAGGATACCATCTCAATCGAAGGGAGATATTTGGACATGCATATGGATCCGCCAGTGGACTCTACTTGCCTGCAAGAATCATCAGAGCTGGTGGAGGCTACTATCCATATCAACGCCAAGCAAGCTGACCACGCTCCACTTGATGCTACCCATACCACTAAGTAAATCTTGTCCACGTATCCAACTGACGGTGACCAGGCGCCATTGGACCCGCATGAGGCCGCCCCAGCCGCCGAGCCAGTCGTATCCTCATTTCCAACGGACTCAACGTGTGCCCAATCGTCTGACTACGCGCCGTTGGAACCTCCCTACACCGCCCCTGCTGCCTGTTCGGTCATGTCCACTTTGCCAACGGAGGCACCAGCTAAAATGGCGTGTGATCACACGCCATCGGAACCACCCCATGCCACTGTTGAGCCAGTTGTATCAGAGTCTATAGCTGAAATGGCATGTGCCCACACGCCATCGGATGCGATTGACCCCACATTGCAGAGGAGAGTATTTCCGCCCTTCACGTTTCCTCGACCAAAACCCTCTCAACGACCATCGGGAGCACCATTCGCTAATATTGTAGATGGTAAAATTGACTTGTACCATTTTTTATGCTGACGCATTTTATTTCAGAGTCACGGCGAAGGTACTGTATCGTTTTTTATCTGAACGGTGTCCTTTTCTCCCATGAGCGTGGCTCGTCCTCGAATGTCACTGCACCCTCCAAAGCCTGCGGTCGCAAGTTGGTCAAAAGAGACAGATTGACATTAATCACACGGGAGAAACTGCTGTCAGGAATCCCCCAATTCTTGCCACATTCTTGACTCTCGCCGGATTCCTGACCTGCAGACCACATTCTTGACTCTCGAGACATTTCCCTATTCCTGACTCTCAAGACACTTCCCGATTCCTGAGTCTCGAGACACTTCCCGATTCCTGAGTCTTGAGCCACATTCCTGATGATGATGTGGCGCCTCCTCGACCTCAACTGTATTTAGGCCGTCCTCGATCCAAGAGTGGTGGAGCTTCATCAACCTATAGTATATATAGGTTAGCCTTGTTCCATTTCTCCACAATCTGAATCAACACCAGTCTAAGGCCTCTTCTTTGTTTTCACTAGCTTTTTCTCTTTGTCTTTAGCATTTTCCAGTCTTGATCTTGTTGGGGGTCTTGACAGTTTGATTCAGATTGTGTTTTTTGCTTTTCTTTTAGCTCGTTTTGATTATTTGATTGCCTTTGTCTTTTTCCCCCTTTTCTTTTCTTTCTTCTTGCCAATGGAGTCTCCAAGCCATCCTGATTTCTTTGCCGAAGTCCTTGCAAAAATCCAGTCTGAGAATACCGAGCTGAAGGCGACCTTCTTCGCATGCAGCAGGAGCTTGCTTCACTTTCGGCTCAAGGATCCAGCAAAGTTCTTGAACCGAAGGTGAGTTTCCCGGCGAAATTTTCAGGCAAGCGTTCGGAGCTTCGTGGATTTTTGAACCAAATGGAGCTGATCTTTGCACTTCAACATCGGCGGTACCCCACTCCCGAGTCTCAAATCGGCGCGATTGGGACGTTGCTCGAGGGTGCAGCTTTGTCATGGTTTTCTCCTCTTTTGGAGAAGAGCATGAAAGGGGTCGTGGTTCCGGAGCTGATGGATCTTCAATTGTTCAAAGAGAAGCTCGAAACATGTTTTGGCGAGACGGATCGGGTTCGGGCTGCTACCACAAAGATGAGACGTCTCTCTCAGGGGTCTCGTCCTGCCTCGATCTACGTTGCAGAGTTCCAACTCCTTGCCTTGGACACTCAGTGGGATGAGCGGGCCCTGATTGACCAATTTCGCTTCGGCCTCAACAACGGTGTCAAGGATTTGTTGCTCACCATGGAGGATCCCAAGGACCTGTCGGACGCCATCAACAAAGCTGTTCGATGTGACAATCGTCTCTTTGAATGTCGTCAGGAAAGTCGCTGCGCCGCTGTTTTTCCGTCCCAAACTCAGGAATCCCAGCTTGAGTCTTCGGGGCATAGTCCTGAACCTACTGCTCCGGTCCCGATGGATATTTCTGGTACTCCCCGACTCATTAGAGGGAAGTTGAGTCCTACTGAGAGGCAACATCGAATATCTCATAATCTTTGCCTCTACTGTGCTGATCCTAATCACAAAGCAGCTGTGTGTCCCAGGAAGCCTCCCCGATTGCTCGAGTTCACTCTGCCTCAAAGTCCACTTCTGTTGCAGTCGGGAAACGACCCTGTCCAAACAGAGTAGGAGCTGTCTGTTTGGACTCCCCAAATAAAAATCACTTTTCTTCCTTATCAAGCTCCTCACCACCTTTCATCAAAGCCACCACCAATTCCCGCAACTTCCGCGTCCCATGTCTCCTTTCTTTCACCGGACAATCAGGAATCAAGGCTTTGGCGCTACTGGACTCGGGTGCAACTTCCTGCTTCATGGACACAGACTTTGCTGCCCGACATCATGTTCCTCTTTCTCCTACCATACGGGATCTGAGGGTTGAAGGCATCGGCGGGCATTTTGTGTCTCCATCTTCTGGACTTAGGGAAACATTGCCCGTTCGAGTACACATCGGGTCCACCGTCACCGATATCGCCTTCAACATCATCAACAACAAGTCCTCCTCTGTGGTGCTCGGTCTTCCTTGGTTCCAACTACATCAGCCTCAGATTTGTTGGAAGGACTTACAGCTCATCTCTCCCACATCACCATCTCCCACGGCTTCCCTTGATGTTCATTGAGTCCGAATCAGGAAACGTTCCCTAAACTCAAGTCGGGGTTCTGTTCCTGACTCTACGAAGTTTTCATCCTCTTCTTTTTCCTCTCTTCCATCTTACATTGGACAGTATCCTCGTCTCATCATTCCATTTAGTCATACCCCTTCTCCTATCTCCACAATCACTATGAAAGAACTCCTTCATGAAGAACCTCTTTTTCTTTTTGCTTTGCATGTTTCTCCTATCAGTCTTCCTGAGAAGTATCATGATTTTGGGGATGTGTTTGATAAGAAAAAAGCTAGTGTACTGCCTGTTCATCGGCCTTATGATTGTCCCATTGATTTACAGGAAGGAGCGTCACCTCCGTGGGGGCCTATCTACGGGTTATCCCCGTCCGAGCTTAAGGCCCTCAAAGAGTATGTGGATGAGAACCTTGCCTCGAGCTACATTCAGCATTCGCAGTCCCCGGCTGGAGCGCCTGTCTTCTTTGTCAAGAAGAAGGATGGGAGCTTGCGGCTAGTCATCGACTACCGAGGTTTGAACAAGGTGACTGTTCGGAACCGTTATCCGCTGCCCCTGATCTCGGACCTGTTGGAACGCCTCGGCGGTGCCCGCTTCTTCACCAAGATCGACCTCCGTGAAGCATACAACCTGATCCGGATCCGGCCTGGTGATGAATGGAAGACTGCATTCCGAACCCGCTATGGCCACTTCGAGTACACTGTCATGCCATTTGGCTTGACAAATGCTCCAGCGGTTTTCCAACACATGGCGAACGACATTTTTCGGGAGTTTCTTGATCAGATGGTGATCGTCTACCTCGATGACATCCTCATCTACTCAAAAACTCAGGAGGAGCATGACGAACATGTTCGCAAGGTGCTAGTGAAGCTGCGAGAACACGGCCTATACGCGAAGCTTGAGAAATGTTCCTTTGATCAGCAATCTGTGGAGTTCCTTGGGTACATTGTCACTCCTGAGGGTATCACGATGGATCCTGCTAAAGTCAAGACTATTCTCGAATGGGAGCCTCCACAATCAATGTCGGACGTTCAGGTTTTCCTTGGCTTCGCCAACTTCTACCGCAAATTCATTGATCACTACTCTGACATTGTCCTTCCTCTCACACATCTCACTCGCAAGGATGTTCCCTTCTCTTGGTCTGCTGCTGCCCAGCAGGCCTTCGACACACTCAAGGCGGCCTTCAGTTCTGCTCCTGTCTTGATCCATGCTGATTCCTCACAACCTTTCTTCATCGAGGCTGACGCCTCCGACTTTGCCATTGGTGCTGTGCTGTCTCAACTCGGAGCGGATCACGAACTTCATCCGGTCGCTTTCCATTCTCGGAAATTCCAGCCTGCGGAGATCAATTACGAAATCCACAACAAGGAGCTCCTTGCCATCGTGGATTCCTTTGGAGAGTGGCGCCATTTCTTGGAGGGGGCGAGCCATCAAACAACAGTTTGGACGGATCACAAAAATCTCGAGTACTTTGCCACTTCCCGAGTTTTAAGCCGTCGTCAAGCAAGGTGGGCACAATTCCTGAGTCGGTTTGACTTTGTTATCAAGTACAGACCTGGAAAGTTTCAAGGCCTTCCTGATGCTCTTTCAAGGCGCTCCTATCTCAGTCTCAGGCCTGGTAATCCTGCCTTCGATCAACAGGATCAAGTTATCCTCGGTCCTGATCGGCTTCAAGTTATGGCAATTTCCCTGGCCCCTCAGGACTCCTCCTTGATGGATGCAATCAGAAACGATCTTCAATCCGATGATCTCGCTAGCAACATTTTCCCCCATCTTCAGGCTGGACACCCAGTGACTCCGGACTGCCGGTGATTTGACGAGTTCGAGTTCTTAGATGGCTTATTGTACCGTGGGGAGCAGCTTTACGTTCCTGAAGGTGATGCTCGAAGGTTGGTCTTGATGGCGTGCCACGATAGCCCGACTGCTGGTCACTTCGGCATTGCGAAAACCTATGAGCTAGTTGCACGGGACTTTTGGTGGCCTCACATGGACGACTACATCAAAGCTTTTGTTACCTCCTATGACACTTGTGCCCGGAATAAGGTACCTCGCCACCTTCCTTCAGGTTTGCTTTGTTCCCTTCCGGTCCCTTCAGGTCCTTGGGAATCCATCTCCATGGATTTCTTGAGTGATCTTTCGAGTTCTGGAGGCTTCAACAGCATTTTAGTCGTGGTGGATCGCTTCACAAAGATGGCGCACTTCTTGCCATGTACCAAGGAGTTTTCGGGCGAGGACATGGCAAAACTGGTATTCAGGGAAATTTTCCGACTTCATGGGATTCCTACAGATGTGGTTTCGGATCGGGGGCCTCAGTTCATCTCTCATTTCTGGCAACGGTTTTTGCAGCTGCTTGGAGTGAAGGCCAACCTCTCTTCGGCATATCATCCTCAAACTGATGGGCAGTCCGAGCGAACGATTCAGACGTTGGAACAATTCTTGAGGTGCTTCATCAACTATCATCAGGATAACTGGTTCGATATCCTTCCCCTTGCTGAGTTTTCCTATAACAACTCTGTTCACTCCTCTCTTCAAGTTTCCCCCTTCTTTGCGAACTCTGGCCGAAATCCCCGATTCAATCTCTCACTTCCTTCTCCATCTGAATCCTCTCGTTCAAATCCCCACTCTGAGGCATTTATCTCCAACCTCAAGGAAATCCACAACTCCATCTCCTTCCACCTCCATCGTGCTCAGGAATCTCATAAAACGTTTGCCAATGTCCATCGTCAGGATTGTCCCCCTTACAATATCGGGGATAAAGTCTGGCTCCTCAGGCGAAATATCTCCACCACCAGGCCCTGTCCAAAACTCAATTTCAAACGCCTTGGTCCTTTCCCTATCACTGCCATCATTAATCCTGTCACTTATCGCCTTGCACTTCCCTCCTCATATCAAATTCACCCTGTTTTTCACTCCTCTCTCCTTGAGCCTTATATTCCTAGTCCTATTCCAAATCGGGTCATTCCTCCGCCTCCACCAGTGCAGCTCGAGGATGGGTCTGAGTACGAGGTTCAGGACATCCTTGATTCCAAGATTTCACGGTCTAAACTCTACTATCTGGTGGACTGGAAGGGTTACGGACCTGAGGAACGCACTTGGGAACCTGCGGACAACCTGATTCATTCTCCTGACCTTGTTCAGGACTTCCACCGCCGCTATCCTTCTCGTCCCAGTCCTCATTTTTTTTCTCCCTCTCCCATCCCTCGCCGCTCATCTCATCCTCCTCTTCGTTCTCGTTCACATCCTCGTTCCACTCGTTCTTGAGGAGGGGGTGCTGTCAGGAATCCCCCAATTCTTGCCACATTCCTGACTCTCGCCGGATTCCTGACCTGCAGACCACATTCTTGACTCTCGAGACATTTTCCTATTCCTGACTCTTGAGACACTTCCCGATTCCTGAGTCTCGAGACACTTCCCAATTCCTGAGTCTCGAGCCACATTCCTGATGATGATGTGGCGCCTCCTCGACCTCAACTGTATTTAGGCCGTCCTCGATCCAAGAGTGGTGGAGCTTCATCATCCTATAGTATATATAGGTTAGCCTTGTTCCATTTCTCCACAATCTGAATCAACACCAGTCTAAGGCCTCTTCTTTGTTTTCACTAGCTTTTTCTCTTTGTCTTTAGCATTTTCCAGTCTTGATCTTATTGGGGGTCTTGACAACTGCGGGATCTAATAATGACCATGCGACACTTAAAACAGAGGGCCAGGTTCAATTTGCAATTGGGAGTTTGGACATCCATGATGCGCCACAATGCATTAACGTTGCTACAGATGATGCACGATCAGACGTGAATAATATTACCATTTGACTTTCTCCTAACGCAAGAGGATTGCTTGACTATGGTCCATGTGAGGGGTAGCAAGCCCATCTTCGTCAAGCCAGAGGCTGTAGTGATGAACCGGACTGCTAGGTCAAGTGAAATCCTCATCATCGATGACTCGCCGATTAAAACTGCAGCAAACACGCACACATATGCAGTGCACCCCATTTCTTGCAGTATGGAAACTAGGGAGAAGAAACCATATGTTCTGGGGGACCTTGCAAAACGGCTTGGAGCGATGGTGATAGAGAACCGGCCAGTCCAGGAGGTGGCTGCAGAAATCAACCAAATGGCAGATGGAACGGTATATCAGAAGCCATTTGATCAGACAGACACCAGTCATCATTTATGGCATGTATATTGTCTAGCCAAGCACTATCCGCATCTCCATAATCTGCTCAACCGGATGGGTTCTTCGACCACTGAACATGAGCGTGGACGTATTAGAGAAGAGATGGCATTACTATTGGGTTTAAATCCTGATAGTGTGGAGAGTGATGAAATTCCAAGATTATTGTATAGGCGTTGGAGGCAAAAAATAACAGTCTGAGATGGCATGTATTTATTTAAAATTGTAACTTATTATGGCATGGGGTTCCATGCCATTGTATTAATATTAAAAGACAATTCTTTGAGAGGATTTGCATTATACTAAAAGTGTTACAGCATGTTATTGGAAGTCTACGAAGTTGTTTTATTAATAAGGGGAAAGTAAAGATTGAATGAGGACTTGGGCTCCACCTAGACTCAGAGCAACTGAGCCAATATTAAAAGGATGGAAAGAAATTGAACGACGATGACAAGGAGAAGAGAGAGGTGAAGCAGTGGCAGGGGGAGGAGAAGTGATTGAGTAGACATTTCCTTGTTTAAAATAAAATGGCATGTGCCTCAATGCAGTTGAATTTCGTTATATTTATATACTATATAAAGGTTTGGAAACCTTATTTTACAAGTGGGATAATGACAATTCCCACTTTAACGAAATAGAGCTTACTTATCCCAGATACTAACTTCTGGTACTAAGGGTGGCTTGGGGTAAAAGCCCAAAGTGTGTGTTCCTCAAGGGGGGGGGGGGGTTGTGGGGGGATGACTTGCTAAGTGAGATTGGCAAGTCAGGGGGACAAATCCCCTAGTTAGAGGTGTTAACTTCAAAAGGGGTGGCCCATGGGGCCAAGCGTGGAGGAGTCCATGCATGATCACAAACTTGTCAAGTGAGAGGACTTGGCAGTGTAGAGGAACTAAGTTCCTAAGTTGTGATCTGTAGCGTGCTTTAAGTATAAGTTAGTGCACCGGTGTGGGGAGTCACGCCAGGCATCTAGGGTGATGTTATCCGTAGATGCATATACAGAGGTTGGGTTTGAGTCCCAACCCTCTAGTGCTTGGGTTCAAGTCCCAAATCACTAGGGCATGGTGATGGTTTGGAATATGAGGACACTCTTATTTCAGTGGTCATGAACTCTTAGTGAGGAGACTGGTTTGGGCACACCGCCAAGCGAGGGATGGCTTGGAATTGTGATGCACGGTTAGATTGCTTAGAGTGAAAGCTCGGTATATCTTGTTCAAAGAGCTTGAACAAAATTTTCTTCAGCTCCAATTTTTAACCAGCTCTCAGATCTGGAGCTCGATTCCAAGGACGAAAAGGCACCAAGGACGTGGTGAATGAGATGGGGACACCCAGTCTTAGTTGATATGGATCCTTGGTCGGAAGGGCTGGCTTGGGCGCACTGCCAAGTGTGGGGGATGCCCCCGGGGTCATAGTCAACAATTTAAAAGGGTTTGGAAGACCTAGTTCTTATTGGTAGACCTGTTAAGGGGTCAAGATGAGATCACTAAGTGATCTTGTGGCTAATCAAAGATAAGGTCTTTGTTTGGGTTAAGGAATATGATTTCCAGTTCAAAGTGTTGATTTGAACTATTGATAATGGTGTGACTTGGTCAAGGTGACCAAGTGAGAAGGACACCTAAAGGGAAATCAATTGTGTTAATACGATGGTATAGTAAGTCCAAGAAAGTAGTCTCGGGGAGAGACCCATAGAAGGGTCGCAAAGTTGGGCCATGGACGAAGCCCGTAGCAGAAATTGCTAAAGAGACCTACTAAGGGTGAGCACCCGCTGGACTTAGCAAAGTAGAGCTTTTGCCATGGAACCAAAAGAATACCTCAAGAATGGAGGTAGTGATCTTATGTTGCTCAATGCAACAATCAATGGATAAAAGCAAAAGACAAGTGGCCAAGTGTGGGCCATAGAGTTCATTGGAAGGAATCCAAATGGCAAAGTTAGGCATGGAACACTAATGTGTTGGATGCTAACGGATTGTGAGAAATGAAATGTGCTTCCAAGGATGGATTCCCAAATGCTCCAAGTTAGTAAAGGTGAAAGCTCCAAGGGAGAGAGTGGCGAAGTAGCCAAAGGATAGGGCCGTGGATAACTCTAGCATAACTTACGATGGCTGGAACTTGGTGCCAAAAGTAGCATAAAATAGAAAGGAGGACAATGGCGCCCTCAAGTGGGGAGCTTTCTAGGATGGGAAGTGAAGTTGCACAATATGTGTAGTGAAAGGTGTCAAAGACACCAAAGAAATTGACTTTGAGAAGTCAAAATTAAAAGTTCCAAGGTGAATTGGTTATGTCAATAGAAGTTGGGATTACTCGAGAATGAGTAGTGGAATTGAGTTAAAGAAGGTGTCTCTAACGGGTTTAGCGAGAACTGAACCAATAAAAAGGAGCAAACCACCTCAGGTGGCCAAATGAGTCTCTATGTTAGAGAGACTATGCCCTTTAGAGGATGGACAAGGCATGGTGAGCCTTCGGGGTCAAACCATAAACAAATATTGGCTAGGTGCTAAGGATGGAAATGGTAATACTTGCGGGTGTTACTTTATAAAAGGGTTTACTGTTTGATGAGGACATCGAACTTTGTCTATGGGTGGTGGAGTTGTGAGACACAAATCCCTAAGCCCCAAAGTGGAGCCAAAAGGGTGCCATGTGGTAGTGGCCGAAGCAAAAACTGAACAAGCGTAACACGTTTGGACTAAAAGGCTCCGACTTGAAAGATTGAGAGCAGGAGTGGAACTCCCAACGGAGTGCTCAAGGAACGAGCATGAAGCGAGCAATAAGCGAGGCTCCAAAAAGGGACCCAAAAGGACCAACACATGACACGTGGAAGTGTCCGAGATGGAGTCCGAGATGGACCCGAGTTGGAGTCCGAGATGGAGTCCGAGGTGGAGTCTAAGATGGACCGAGATGGAGTCCGAGATGGACCCGAAATGGAGTCCGAGATGGACCCGAGATGGAGTCCGAGATGGACCGAGACGGAGTCCCAGATGGAGTCCGAGATGGACCCGAGATGGAATCCGAGATGGAGTCCGAGAAGGACCCGAGATGGAGTCCGAGGTTGAGACCGAGACCGGGACCGAGACCAGGACCGAGACCGAGACCGGACCGAGACCGGGACCGAGACTGAGGCTGAGGTCGAGGCCGAGCCCGAGCCTGAGTCCGAGTCCAAGTCTGAGTCTGAGTCTGAGAGGGTGAAATTCCAAAGCGTTCATCTCCCAAACCCTGGGGTTTTGGTGAGCTCCAAAAGTATAGTAAGGGGGAGGACTGCAGTGGAGCCAGTTTGGCCAAGAAAGGTCAGTTTGGCCCAAGAAGGCCAAACCTAGTGTTGGGTGATGAACTGACCACTGGGAAGTCCAAGACTAGAGTGAATACAGACTGGCAAGTGAGGTAGCTTGGTGAAGTGTTCAAAGAGTCGGCTCTAGTTCCCCCGGGAGATCAACTGGCCAATGCTCCCAGTCCAAGTGTGGGTGGCACTACCTACTTGGATACCTGGTGTGGCTCAATGGAACCTCGCTCTAAGCCCATGGCTAGAGCACTTAAAGGCGGAAGGTGGGGAGAGTACCCACGGGGCTCGTGTAGGGCCGCGGTATTCCGAAATGTTGTCCCAAAGTCCCAAATGGGGGAAAGGAGGAGGAGCAGTCCTCTAGTGTAGTGACTACGGATATGGTCACATGGTGAGGAAGTCTTAGAGGACAATGGGACTTAGTGGCCGGGCCTATGGGCCTTGATCTAGTGGCAGTGTTGGTGAACATGGCCATGGACGGAAAAGGGACTTGGCAGGAACTGACAAAGGGATGTTAGGGAAGGCTATTCCCCATGTTTGTGGGCATCCTAAAGAAGCTAAGGAGTGGATCTGGGATGACCACTCGTGGACGGACAGCCCAGTCTTGGAGAGACGGGATTGTGATGCAAGTGGTATTGGACCACCAGTGCGGCAAAGGTGAATGGGCATAGCCTTAACATAACGGGCCAATATGTCAGTGGTACCTTTGGGTGTTGGTCTTAAGACTGGACACATGGAGCACTTGGACCAAGTGCAAGGGAGGAGTGGCATGGATGCCATTCTCGGGACTAGCAAGTCCCAAGTCCTGAATTAGACTTAAGGAGGTTGTGAATGAGACTCCTCCAAGGGGTCAATGGTGTGGTTAAGTGATGAAAGTAGAATGGAAAATTTAGTCGCTTACAGTGTTCTTTATGTTTTCATGCTTGTTAACACTTGCTTGCTCTAATTTCTTATCGAAGATTCTTCGAATATTCTGATGTGTAGAATATTCTTCATCTTCAACCTCTTGCCAAGAGGCGGTTATGGAAGATGCTTGGACTTTCTGAAAAGTGGGCAATCACTAGATGTTCGTAGTCTTCAAACACTTGGTTTCTAGCATAATTGCCATGCTTCTTGCTGTAGATTTTTGTTGTTTTTCTTCTTTTTAGTTTTGTTTTCTTCTTTTTGTCCCTTTTTGATTTTTCCCTCGATTCTTTACTTTGGCTTCTTCTTTTAGTTGAGGCTAAGGCTTTCAATATTTGTTCTTTGGGTGCTCTTCACTTTGCCTATCCCACTGTGGTCGCCAAAGTGGAGAACTACAAAATCACCTCTACAATGATCTTGTGAATCCTCTCATATCTAAACTAAAACCAAACATAAAAAGGAAAGAAATATTTAGCCATGTGTTGTTGCAAGATGTTGATGCTGAGATTGATGTGCATCTCATAGCCTTGATCCCCAGAAGGCAATGAGTAAGATATGCATGGAAGAGAAGAGTAGATGTTGAGCAAGTGGAGTGTATGTTATTATGGCCAAGGATATAAAAAGACAGAAAGGGGATAGGTCTAGAATGCTATCACCAGCCTATATAACCACTACATGCCTAGTCATCCAAGTCAAGAATTTAGACCAGGAGAAATTCTGATCTCAATTCCTAACTTAGGAAATGCCTTTGTGCAAAAATCACGATGCTAAAATGCATGTACCTTTCTACAAGGCGAGCATGAGGCCATAGCAACATCTTCATCGACATTGGTACCAAGTGAGAACATATGTGATGATGCAGTGGAAGCCTTTGCAACAATGCTTTCAGATGGTGATAAGAGCACTTCACAAGTGGTGACAGAGGTGTCTAAGAAAAAAAGAAAACTCCGTACTTTGGCTCCGAAGGCTTTTTCTTGCAAACAGGAATGAGTTCTTTGTGTTCTTTGGAAATCACAATGGTCAATTAGATTTGTAAAAATTAACCTATGAAATGTCCCATACATATTACTATTGTAATGCCTCTAATCTATATCATGTTTTTAATAATTGTTTTAAGCCAATAAAAGAGCAAAACCTGCCGAACCTCAAGACGACCATTCATCGTTTGTATCCAGTCCATAATGAAGGATAGCAGCATAGAATGCTCAAATATTACCATTTATCTTACTTCCATTGTCCTTTCTTTTCTTTTATTTTTGTATAAGATCATAGTTTATAGATTTAAGATCACAGATCAGATCAGTCTAGAAAAATATACTGTTTCTTTTTTTTTTATGACATAATTTTCATAGAGTGACATGGACATCACTTTTTAAGACTGTTTCCAGCCACATCAATGCCCAATTCTCAATGTCATAGCAAGCAAGAGATTAAACCATAACATGGCAAGATCGGTGTTAAATCATTCATGAGACAAATCGAATACACTGAAGCATTAATGTTGGCACGGAACAGCACCATTATTTAATGAATGGTAATTTTTCATATTGGATAAATTAAAAACTCATTCAGAACAATATAACTCACTACCTGATTAGGTACATACATACATAGTTTTAATACATGTAATTATTAAAGGTAATCATAACATATATATACATGTTCCTCATACAATATAATTGCCTTCTATATGCAGAAATACATTGGGCAGCACATGGGTACATAATTTGTAAGTTAGGTTTTGAAATCAATTCTTAGAGACGATGGGAGACCACATGAGATGCATGGTGGATGGCATAAAAAAGATTAAGGACAATTCTACAGATGAGATTGTCCTGTGTATTACAAAGATCGATTCCAAACCTGGAGATTTAGTGGGAAGATTTTGTGTAACAGATGAGAAGGAATGGTTGGAGGCATTTGGTTCTTATCATGTGTCAAGTGCCATAGACTCTTGGGATGTCTGTGTAAATAGTCTTGTGAGATTTACTGATTATGGTTTTTATCGTGCCACGCCATTCGTGCTAGACAAGCAACGGGGATGCGAACAAGAGCTTGGTTTCATCTCACGGAGGTATCTGCGGAAAACCTTGGACCTCTCCAATTTTTCCCTGTCAAACTCATGCTACAGAGTTTCAAGCTCACGTTCAGCCACTAGGCGAGAAGATGTTCGAGGCTAGAGAAAGCAACGTATTCAACTACAGATACACGCTAGAAGCCTCCATCGATGGGAAACTCTTCCGTGGGCTGCTCTTCTTGTACAAGCTTGGCTTTGCTCAGGCAGTGCAAACTTACATGGGAAGGTTTGTTTCGTTTGATCCTCAGTTACTCTCTAACGCCAGGAAGGAAAACATCACAGGAGGAAACCACAGGACGTCCAAAAGGCCGTAGTAAAGGCCAAACCGTGTGTATGCAGCTGCATTGGAGGATTTGGTTGGGTCGCTGACGCAAGGAAAGTTTGCCGACTTTGTGTTGTCCGAGTCTCCTTTTGGACAGGGCTTTTCCTCAAGTGGTTACATTCGTTGGTGGAAATATTGCCTCCCTGTCTTAAGGCGTTATTCCATAATTATTTGGTCTTTTAAATATAGCATATTTGCGAGAAGATTAATCATCAAGCAGCTGGTAAAGACCTTCAAATAGATTTATTTGAGGGGCGTGGTTCACCAGGATCTCAAGCTCGACAACAGCACAGCGAAGTACATGGCAGCTGAGGTGGTGGAGAACAAGGATTGGAGCTCTACATGGCAGCCTACTCTACTTTCTTACAGACAAAGCCATGAACTGTTTTTAAAAAAGCCATTTCTGAAGGAATAAGACAGCATTAAATAAACTGTTGTGCGTGTTTATAGACACAACTTTGAAGCCATGAGCTTGGTTTGATTCGGTACATGATATTTGTACATTAACTCAGGGCATAGAAATGATTTCTGTGTTTGATTATATGTCATTCCAGATCACGATCCTAAAAAACGCTTAAAACATTCAAAAGGAAGCGTGCAGGCAGAAAACAGTTCAGAAGAGTGATCTGCACATACAAGAATCTCTATTCTATTGTGCTATTGCTATGTTTGCTTGAATATAAAACAGAAAAAAAACCAAAAAAACTTATCGATAAGAAACTGCATTGTTGCGTGACGAGCTAAACAGAACTAACACCTACCAAAGCTATTCTACTTTGCTGAAACTACTAGCCTATTATACAAATTGAAATAACTAGCTGGAAATGGGCCGCAAAAGAAAGCAGAAAACTATGGATGCCATTTTAGAAGGGGATGTAATTGTAGCAAATGCTACTGGAAATCAAGAACTCATACCGTTTACCACTAGTGGAGATTTGTTTGGAAACTAATATGGGCAAAAACAATGCTTGCAACAATGCTTGCAGAATATGATGTTATGCCAATTGGCACCACCCATGGATTTGTCAAAAATTGCAGCATTAAGATCAACAAGCTGTGAAGGAGTGGTGTAAAAAAGAGTGCTCCTGGCCTTGAGAACGACTTGGGCATGAAGAAAGTTCGAGCGGCTTAAAAGAAAATGCCAGCAGTAAGTTCCTATTTCCTTTTCACCATTTCTAACTTCATTTGCTTGCATTTTTCTTTTTTGATGAAAAAAAGTTGGAACAAAAAGGAAAGCAAGGGAGTTGAAATGTAAAGAAAGAATTGTAAAACGTTTATTGATATATAAATAAAGACCAAAGTTGAATCGAGATCTTTCACTAATCATCCAATATATTTAAACTAAAGAGCCTCATTGATCATTGCAGTAGGTGGCCCTAATTATTTTAATCTATATATATAAATTTAATATAATATTGGAAGTTTCAAACCAAATAATGAAAAATATGCACCTTATTCACAATGAAATATTTTAGAATACTGCTCAAGAAACGGAAATAAAAATAAAAAAACAAACATAATTATAAATGCAATGAGCAACTAATGGGTGGTCTTGATAAATTATTAAAAGAGATAAATCCCTATGCTAATGCATTCAAAAAATGGTAAGAAATAGAGAATGAAGAGTTAAATTCAACAAATATTCAAGGAGGCATAAGTTATATTGTAATACATATAAAAGGCAATTGGACAACTGATCCAAGATGATATAATGCACTAGGTTCAAATGATTTTAAACATTTAGTTGTACAAAGATGGTATTCATTGATGAAGTTTTTTATTATGTCTACTATATATGATATTTTTAAAGCAAAAAATATGTTCAATATGTCTAAAAATATAGTATAGAATCAATGAAAGACTCCTTCTTCTAGAACAAAAACTTTATAGAACAAAGAGTATCTAATGAATTCAAAAGTTAAAAGTAAATAAAGTAGTGACAATAGAAATGATATATTTTATAACTTAAAATAGAAGAGTTGAATAGCTCCAGCTATTATATCTTGTAAATAAGTTATACTTTTATCATAATCTTATGATTTATAACTTTATGATTTTGCATAAATATGAGACTATATCTGAGTTCATAGAAAACTTAATATGAGTAGATTCATTGATAAATATCTAATAAGTTTGTTATTTTCACTAATAATTTATCTATTGATACATGGAAAACAGATAACTAAAATATCATTGAGACAACATTAGACACAATACAAAAGGCTACCATCTTAAAAAATGTGATTCATCATCACTTAAAATTTTATTATTAATAAAGCAATCTATGGACCATTTTTTCATTTTCTGATATGTTATGGTTTTAGGAAAAAAGAATATTATGAATCATCAATACCATAATATCAGGATAAAAACATACCTTTCATTGAAAGATTTTAGTCTCATTGTAAATTTATATAAAAATAAATTAAACATAAAGGTAATAATCTTAATTCATTTTAGCATTCTCTCTATATAAAAACATATACAGAAAGAATCTTAATGATATAAAATATAATACTTTAACTTTTAGATAGTACTTCTAAAAAGTATGATATTTTGAAGGGATAGGATATGGAATACAAATATGGAAAAAAATTCTAAAATAAAAATATAATGTAATTTTAGAGAATAAGTTTAAATTAATTTTAAAAAATACTAAATACAATAATTAAAAAATAAAATATCTAAATTAGGATATAAATAAAATATTCTCTATAAAAATATGATATTTTATAACTTAAAATAGCCGAGTTAATAGTTATAGATATATGTTGTGCCTAATATTTTCTTATTAGTAACCTTAGAGGTGTCCTAAGAGGTAGCCAAAGATTTATATAATATCATAAATTTTCTACTCCTTTATCCTACATGGCATTTATACATGAAAAACTTAATAAGGTATAAATATGATTGAGACAACATTAGTACATGGACCATATAAAGAAATTTAATTATATTACATTAAACCTTCTATATACCATTCATAAATTTTTTGATATATTATAGTTCTAGCATAAAGAAAAGTTTATATATCATCAAACCCTCCTCTACCCCAGTATAGAGTAAAACATTACCATTCATTTATCATCATAAAATTTCAGCATTCATAACAGTGTTATAAAGCCTTAATTTTAAATATAAATACATGAATATAATGAGATAATAATATTATTTCAGATTTATAAAAATAACTACAGAAATAATGTTTATGATATATAATAGAATACTTTCTATTTTAAATATTACTCTCAAAATGCATGAATATAAATATTAGGTAAAAATGGAATATCAATGATAAATATGTAAAATATTATAATTTTATAAAAGAAAATATAACACATAAAGCTAACATCTTTCACTTATTATCATGCAATTCCAAAACTTTCAGTCTGAAATGATGAAAAGAGAAACTCCATAATAATGTTTATATTTTTTTAATTTAAAAGATATATACACTTTAGCTGAGTTTTTAAATATATATTAAATATAATTTTAACATAATTATATTTGAGTGTAGTGAAGTAACACATACTTTATTAGGAGGAAAAATTATAGAGTTTAATAAATCATCAAATAATAATATTTTATCAATTATATAGAGATTTCAAATAAAAGAAAAAATTAGCTATTAAACAAATGACTCATCTGGCCATGGGATGAGAAATTCCATTTATCAAATATCCAAGACTTCACTCACCAATATGATATAATGTACTGAGTTATATTTTTTATGTTATGATGTGTGTTGGTGATAGAATCAATTGTAGAAGAGATTTTTAATATAAAGATTATGTTATGTTTAACTATATATCTTATAATTATGATTATGTTAAAATTACAATTACACTTACAACTCTTTGAAATTATTAAAATATCAATAATAAAGACAATGCTCCCAGCGTAGCTGGGACTTTTGCTAGTACTCCCTTATTTAAACGTGCTATTGGCATATGGCATCCGGCATCTTTTATTCCATTTTTAGAATATTATTTCTGAATATGCTTATAATCTAATGGCTGAAATTCAAAAACTTCAAATAGATGGCATGGATGAAGTGCTAAAGGGGTGGCAACGCTTCAATTAATGACGCTCCAAATCAAGTGAAATTTTTTAGGGCAATCGGGCAAATTCATACAGGACAAGCTGCCTTTGGTGGGTGTGTGCATACCCTTTGCGAAAGCCAGGATCGTGGATTGCTCATCGCTATTCGCGACACACGCACCTTGCCTGGGACAGGTCAAAGGTGGACAGTCTGAAGAACACAAGCTCCAGCTCCATGATGACTTCCCCACTGGCAACCACTCCTGTTCGCCACATTTTCTGTGCCATACAGTCTTGTTGAAGGAAGGATATTTATACTCACTCAGTGGTCATGTCATTGTTTGAAATGACTTTGGAAGATCAAGAGACTGCGATGGTCTTTCATAGATTATTGCAAACCCAAGGTGCAAAAAAACCTTTGTCGTTGTTTTGTCTCTAAACATTTTTGCTGTGTGCAGGCCGGATCCTCGCCCCTGTATTTCCCATCCGGCCAGATTCCAAAGTCTCTGCAAGCCTCAAACGTTCTCCAGGAGCTGGCTGTGCGGTGGAAGAAGCGACGCATCCACAAACTCCATGGTTTCATGTGACTCCATGAACATGTCAAGGATGTGTCCAAGCTTGCTAAGTGCAACATGCTGCATGCGCTATTGGTGAACAACCGATCAAGGTAGATTTAAAATTCTTTACTTTTTTCTGAAGACAATTTGCAGGGACTGCTGAATGCTGCAGCTATGGCTAGGCTGGCGCTTGGAGAAGCTTTGACGAATCTTGTTTGGGCTAAGGTACTCTCATCTTAATTGTGTTTACACACCTTATGATCTGTTTAACTTTGCAGGTTGAACTTGATTCCGAAATATATGTACAATCCTGCTGTTGCTCTTCGTGACACTGTGATCGAGCTTGAGGTTGCAATAGAAGGTGGAAAGGACAGCTTGTCAATGGCTGTTCAAGCAGGTGGTGAAACTGTCAAGGCACTTGCGAATCTCGTCATTAGTCGTATGTGACTTGTCCAGACATTACGCTCATCGTCACCCCTGATTTGAAGGTACTGAAATTCATATCCTTTCATTCAAATCTGATTACTTGCTTCTTCCAGATTGGAGAGGAAGTTGTTCTTTTGTTGGGACTGGCAAAGGTCGTCTAGGAGGTTTTGCACTGGCCCAATTTTTTTATCAGGTCAGACAAACTGTGGTTTTCTTTCCTTGCTAGCTTCCACTATGCGGATTAGTGATACTTGCCTGGACGTTGAAATATTTAAAACGTGCCTTCAATGCGACACAGGTGATCATGTCATTCATCGGTTTTCTTTTTTAAACAATCTGGATTTTTCTGCGGACAGACCTTATTGGCAAGAAACTTATTTCTGCAGGACATGATATCAGAGTTATAGTTTCATTGCTATAGGTTCATAGTTTCATTGTCTTTGCGAGAAATTATGGCATTGAAGTAGACATTCGGACACTCTAAGCATATCCATGGGAGGAGCTATTGCTACAGAAGTCGGGGATGAGACCACTGAACCATTAGAATCAGAAACAGATCAAGCATCAACTTAAATGCAGTCAAAGACGTGTTCACAACCTTGAGCTTCAGGTAACCTCTATCCCTGCTTCATTGTAAGAGAGCGCCAGTGCTGAGAATTTCTTCTGTAACTTTTCCACCCCATACACCAGGGATGCATGAAGAACTGGGCATTTCAAGCTTTTTACACTATGCAGAAAGGAATCATACTATTCAACCAGAAGCCTTGCATGAGTATTGATTTCCTTATAAAAGCCAAGAAGTGGAGAAAATTCCTGAAGAGGTTGCCAGGTTCCTCCTGAGTGCCACAGGTCTCAACAGAGGCAGGATCCGAGTTGGCAACGTAAAATCTGGCTGGAAAATTATGGTTATGGTAACAAAGTTTTGAGTAATTTTGGACAAGGTATCAATGCTTTATCAATTACAGATTTTTATTACTGCTGCAACAGATAGAGATAGCGGCATTATGCATCTTGCATTTGAACTGGTGGAGAAAGTTGCCAGAAATAACTTTCAACACATTACTGAAACCAAGAACACAAAATTCACAGACTGTGAATGGCATTCTTGCGTTCATAAGAAAACAAGTTTAGTGACGATATCAGCCTCAACACTCTCGCTTTTCTGCGTTTTTGCGCCTTGGTGAAGGAGAGCTCAGTACTTTCAGATAGTAACAAACACCAAGTTGTTCTGTGCGACTTCATTGGAATCATCAAAAGACAGCAATCAGTGATTTTGAGAAGTAAGTTTGTTATTACTCTTGTTACCACAGGCTGACAATTCATTCAGATGAGATTGTCAGTAAATTGTCATAACAACCAACGAGTTTATATGCCCAAGCAGACGTGTTTGCTTGGTCATTAAGGAATCTCTCGCAGTCTAAATGTTTCTTTCTTCATATCCCCAAGGAACCTTGAGCAGAAGGTGTTCTGGATTATTAGATTCTTCATAGAGTAAGTTCCTGAAGGTTCATTCCTTGCAGCTCTACAGTTACCTTGTTCTTGCAGACTTTCACAGGCAACCGTCCATCCCTAAGTGTGCTGTATTATAGATCCAGATTACAAATGATCAAATCCAGATTTTGATTTGATATCAAGTGATGTTATCAAATTATCATCTATGTGCTGTTATCTTCAAAGATGTAGGCAATAACAGCATCAATGCAGGGAAGAATGCTGTATCCGCCATATGTGTATAAGTTTTGGAAAGCATTGCCATAGTTGCTCAAGAAAGAGAAAGAGATTGAAAAACACTAGAGGAAAAACTCATGCATATGTACCATCATTCCCGCCCAGCAAGTGGTAAATCTGAGAGAAAAGCTTTCACACTTCCACTGGGACCAAGTATGGAAGTAAAAAAAACAATTTTTTTTTATGATCTAGAGCTACATGCTAACGATGAAATTCACGCCTTGCTGTGTCAGACAAATGACCCAACCTGCGTAGTATCAAACTTGTAAGAAATGAGTACTACTTACATGAACAACCCCTGAAAATCAGTGTTGGCAAGGATGCATTCATGTCCCAGGCAATCTATGAGAAGATCCTCTGGTGTTTCAATCCCACAAACAGCAACAACAACCAGACAACCAACTTGAGTTCCTTCAACTCAATCACGAAGTAGACTGTCTCTCAGTTTCTCCGAGTGACCAAGTCAGCTTGCAGGGAGACTTGTGATGCTGCAAATATTAAACCTGGTGAATCAATCCTTTTAAGAGTGCCTTGGCTGGGAATTGAGTAAGCATGTGCATGGCCTTGCCACCAGTTTTCACCATCTATGCTCAGGTTACTACAAGCAAAAGCTTTGTTAACTTCTTCTCAGAGATGAAAGAAAAACTCGAGCTACCTTCTGCAGTTCCATAAGCTAAGGAGTCCTTTCTGGTACATCCAATCACATGAAGTTCCTTGGGTAAAAAATTGATAGCATAGACTGATTTTGTTTTTGAGTTGTATTTGTTATTATCAGAGATTCAACAGCTGAAAGGGTGCTAAATCTTATCAAGTGGTGGGCTGTTCAATGAGAACGATAAAAATTAAAAATAGTAGAGAAAAAGGAGAAACCACATGTCATACAAATAGCAGATAGCTTAAAAACATAAAAGTTAGAATTTATGCTAGGGTCCTCTCATGATAAATTTAAATGATGATGTAAAATGTTTTTAAAAATTTCACAATAATCTTAATAAATGCAAATAATACAGCTTTTTAATTATTAATAACGTAGCTACTGAATAGTTATATTACTATTGCAGTAAAATTAATGGCATGCATTGGAAATTGGGATTAGAGCAGTAACAAAAAATTTGGAATTTTGTCACACATGATGACATTTTGACCCTTCTATGACAATACAAGTTTACTTCTTCTTTTAAACAAATAAACTCCATTATATCACTCACCACTATAGTGTTCAGAAAATGCTAATAATAATCACTATTTTACAATACAATGATAATAATAAAAATAGAGAATATATATATATAAATATAATGAAACAAAAAATTCTTGAGGATATCTTAGAATATCATTATTTTTAATATCTTTATAAATAAGAATAATGTTATAAATCATTTTTAGTCTTCAATATTAGCATTTTCCACAAAATCCATGTTATATGTATGTATGTTATATGTTCTTTCTATATTTCATTCTATAGTATTATAATCTATTTATTTTATATTAATCTTATATTTTAGGTCAAGTTCAAAAAGAATTTTACATGATTTTCTTAAACATTCTAAGTCCACTTACAATATCAATTTTTTCCAACTTTTATAAAATATATGCATAAAAATAAAATTCACAAAAGACTTCCAGAGGTGTTGGATTTGGGACTTCTGGACTAGGGAATTCGTGATTTACCAAGACTTGATATATGGGAATATCCCTATACCCATGATCTTCAAGACAGTGCTCCACACAAAGGAAGCCTTTAGTTCAAACTATGGATTTTGATAAAGTATGGTACCTACAAAAATGGCCCCAAAATTCCAAAATTCCAAGCAAGGGCCTCAAGAAATTGACCACACAATACAAGAGAAGTTCCTGAATGTTGGAGACTATCCTGGAATAGAAAAAAAACTTCTTTAGACAATCACTGTTCTGTGAGGTGACCAAAAAGCCGAAAAGAAGTGCATTGAGGATGATCTTTGATCAACAGGTTCTGTGAAGAACCAGCAGCAGCTGTGGTTGTGACACCTCTGTAACCTCAGCATATGCCACCACCACTGCAGTACCAGCAAGTAGCCTTTCGACCATACTGTCCGTATGATCCGTTTCATAAACATAAGCTTTTCCGTATGATCCGTCTCATAAACATAAGCTTTTATCACCTTTTAGGGCGCGTGTTTGTTCTGACTGTGTGATCTCACAGGTTGAAGATGATTATGTGCACGAGATTCTAGCGGCAAAAGCTGTATGAGATCCCCATCTATGCAGGAGAACAAGGTAAAAACAAAGAAAAACTCGATCAGTTTTTGTTCCTCATTCGTTTGCTTTTCTTCCATGCAGGCGCTCCAAAGTTCTCACAATCGATCTTCAACACTAGATCCCATGGTGAAAACTCTTAATTTGTTTCCAACCAAAGACTTTTTGGGAGCATTAACAATTTAATCTTTTGAAAGAGCTATAACTAGCTCTTGAACACCTCATCTAGTTATCCCACTTGTTCATCCATGTTTATTCTAGCTTTGGACTCCTCAATGTCATATCATCACCCACCATATAAGTATAACCTTCCTTTGCCACATTGGTTTCCTTAGAGTCCTTCTACTATCCCATAGGAATTTACCACACCTCCTAGACTCTTGGAGATGATCTCTTTAGGATTTCACCCCCTAGATATATCTAGCCTCAAATATATTAGGCCCTTAGATATATCAGGCCTTAAGTCTATTTAGCTCTAGATCAACCCTTTAAGTTATTAGTGGAATGAGATGGTTATGGTATTGTTCTACTTCAATAGCTAAGTTTTGGGACTTTGGTCTTGACACTTCAATGTATCACATCACTGCAAGGAACCAACTTCTTGAGGTGTCGAAGGCTAAAGGATCCCCGAAAGCATGACCAAAATAATAAAGAGTTCATCGGATGAGTCTGAGTCTGAGATTAAGTCTGAGACTGACTCTAAGACCGAGTTCAAAACTAAGTCGAGAGATGAGATCGAGTTTGAGACCGCCTCTGAGACCAAGTGCAAGACTAAGTCCGAGATCCAAGATTGGGTCCGAGACTGAGTCCAAGATCAAGTCCGAGACAGTGTGAGACACAAAATCCCTAGTCCCCAAAGTGGAGCCGGAAGGGTGCCACATGGTAGTGGCCGAAGCAAAAGCCAAATGAGCGTAACACGTTTGGACCAAAAGCCCCAACTTGAAAGGTCGAAAGCGGGAATGGAACTCCCAACGAAGTGCTCGAGAAACAAGCACGAAGTGAGCAATAAGTGAGTCTTTAGAAAAGGGACCCGAGATGGGTCCAAGATAGAGTCTGAGATGGAGTCCAAGATGGACCCGAGATGGAGTCCGAGATGGACCCAAGATGGACCCAAGATGGACCCGAGATGGAGTTTGAGATGGACCCGAGATGGAGTTTGAGATGGACCTGAGATGGACCCGAGATGGAGTCTAAGATGGACCCCAGATGGAGTCCGAGATGGACCCAAGATGGAGTCCAAGATGGACCCAAGATGGAGTCCGAGATGGACCCGAGATGGAGTCCAAGATGGACCCGAGATGGAGTTCGAGATGGACCCGAGATGGAGTTCGAGATGGAGTCCGAGATGGACCCGAGATGGAGTCTGAGATGGAAACGAGACCGAGACTGAGATTGAGACTGAGTTCGAGTCCGAGTCCGAGTCCGAAACTGGGACCGGGACTGAGTTTGAGTCCGAGTCCGAGTCCAAATACTAATATAGGCTGTTGGGCAAAATCCCAAAGTGATCGTCCCCCCGGGGGGGCCGGAAGGGGGGGGGGGGGGGGGTACGGGGGGGGGGGGGGGGGCGGTGGGGGTCTCGGGGGGGGGGGGGGGGGGGGTGGGGGGCGGGGGGGGGGGGGGGGATATGGGCGGGGGGCGGGCGGTGGGGGGGGGGGGGGGGGGGGTCAACTGGGGGGGACGGGGCGGGAGGGTTGGGGGGGGGGGGGGGGTAGGGGAGCTGGAAGAACCCAAGCCAATACCAAAATCGGGGGGGGGGGGGGGGGGGGGGGCGGCTACGGGGGGTTCCCAAAGGGTTAATAGGGAGAGTGTGGGGGTTGGAGCCTAGTGGAGCCAGTTTGGCCAGGAAAGGTTAGTTTGGCCAAGAAAGGCTAGTTTGGCCCAAGAAGGCCATACCCAATGTTGGGTGATGAGCTAACCACTAGGAAGTCCAAAACTAAAGTGAATACAGACCAACAAGCGGGGTAGCTTAGTGAAGTGTTCAAGAGTCGGCTCTAGTTCCCCCGAGAGATCAAATGGTCAATGCTCCCAGTCCAAGTGTGGGTGGCACTACCTACTTAGATACCTGGCATGGCTCAACAGAACCTCGCTCTAAGCCCATGGCTAGAGCACCCAAAGGCAGAAGGCGGGGAGAGTACCCACGAAGCTCACGTAAGGCCATGGTGTTCTGAAATGTTGCCCCAAAGTCCCAGACTATGAAAAGAAAGAGGAGCTGTCTTCTAGTATAAAGACCAAAGATACGGTCATATAAGGAGGAAGCCCTAGAGGACCATGGGACTTAATGTTCAGGCTTGTGGGCCTTGATCCAGTGGTAGTGTTGGCAAACACGGCCATGGACATAAAGGGACTTGGTGAGGACTGGAAAAGGGATATTGGGGAAGGCTAATCCCCATATTTATGGGCATCCTAAGGATGCTGTAAGCTCATGAATTTGGACTTCCCGGGAGGTCACCCAGCCTAGTACTATTCAAACCCAAGGACACTTAACCCCAAATATCCCAAGACCCTTAACCGATTGGAAAAGGGGGCGCACTCTTATTCATGGGCTCTTTCCTTCTATATTTGAACCCAACGGATCGTCTTTCGAGTCGTTCCCTTTGGTTGCTTACAATCCACCACACTTCCCTGCAAGTTCACGCCCTTGTGAACGAAAGCTAAGAGCCGCAACTCTTTTGAGAGCCTCGCTCTTTTGACACCCTACCCCTCAGGTTGAGCCTAGCGGGAGCAAACTGGAACAGCCAGATGTCAATCAACATGTGGTGTGATTCCCCTAACGAACCAACAGAGTCGGACTCGAGACCTCTCTAATACCAAATGTAAGCTCATAAATTTGGACTTCCCAGGAGCTTACTCAGCCCAGTACTATTTAAACCCAAGGACACTTAACCCCAAATATCCCAAGACCCTTAATCGATTGGAAAAGGGGGTGCACTCTTATTCATGTGCCCTTTCCTTTTATATTTAAATCCAACAAATCGTCTTTCAAGTCGTTCCCTTTGGTTGCTTACAGATGCTAAGGAGTGGATCTAAGATGATCACTCATGGATGGATGGCCCAGTTCTTGAGAGATGGGACTGTGATGTAGGTGGTGTTAGACCACCAGTGTGGCCAAGTTGAAGGGGCATAGCCTTAGCATAACAAGCTGATATATCGATGGTACCTTGGGGTGTCGGCCATGGGATCGGACATGTGAAGCACTTGGACCAAGTGCAAAGGTTGAGTGGTAGGGATGCCATTCTTGGGGCTAGCAAACCCAAGTCCGAAATAGGGCTTATGGAGGTTGTGAGTGAGACTCTTCCAAGTGGTCGGAGATGTGGTTAAGTGACTAAAGTAGAATAGAAAAATTAATCACTTATAGATAGAGTCTGAGGTCGGGTCCGAGATCGAGTTTGAGATCAAGTCCAAGACTGAGTCCGAGATTGAGTCCAAGATTGAGTCCGAGATTGAGATCGAGACCAAGACCGAGTCTAAATACTAATACAAGTCGTGGGGTGAAAGCCCAAAGCATGTGTCTCCTGGGGGGGGGGGGGGGGGGGCTGTAGGGGGTTCCAAAAGTATAGTAGGGATAGTGAGGTCTAGGAATCAGTCTTGAAGGAACTCTCTAGTGGTGCTTCCAAATTAACTTGAGGTTGAAACTAGGGCTAAGGGGCCTTGGGTGGGAGTGAGCATGGACTCGAGTGGTGTTGGAAGGGCCACCCAAGGAAGTCCTCAAGAGCAATTCCCACTCCTAGAAGGGAAATTGACTATAGTGCTCCTGGCTCATGTGGAATGGTGCCCCACTTGAGTACCTTATGGCTTATTGGTCTTCGCCCTTCCTAAAGGCTTGAGCCTTCCCTTTAGGATGGAAGTGGGGGAGTAGGGGTACCCATACTAGGCCGTTAGGCCATGGTGTTTCCCCCTGATGTCCCTAAGCAAATGTTGCACCCAAGGCTTGGGATTTAAAGGGTTTTATGATCAAGTCTTGTTGTACTAATGGATGTTAGGAATCTGAATGTTCTTGGCTGCTTGTGCCTGTGGGGAGTGTAGCCGAACCTTAAATCCAATTTAACTTGGGGAAGGGGATTGGGAGAGAATTTGGGAATCCATGGATGGATGGCTAACACTTCATTGCTCGTGTAATGAATTGTTGAAACCAAATAGGACTAAATAAGAGTTGATACAATAGGCAGGAACCTTGGCAAGGGAACTTAACTAAGGCCAAGGCCATGGTGGTCTGATAGACGAGATAAGCTAGTAAATTGGAAAGGAAAATTTTGTGGCTTACATAGGGATGAGCTGAAAGAGAGTCTTGAATGAGCTCATCAATGAATGAGATACTAACCTCATTAAATATCTTTGACTCAAGCTCCATGGTAGCATAAGTAGTGTCTCTTGGCCACTTTTATCTAGAGTCCGAGTTTGAGGCTTTGCATGAAGGCTAATGTAAGGAACCAACTCCCCAAGATGTTGTAGGTTAAAAAATCCCCCAAAATCACAATTGGAATGATAAAAAATTTATTGAATGATACCAAGTTTAAGATTACGTTTAAGACCAAGTTTGAAACCAAGTCTAAGACTGAGTTTGAGATCTAAGATTTCGAAGGGTCATGACCAAGGCCTTGAAATCCTACTTCTTATTTGGCTCCAGAGTAAAAACCTCCTTAAATAAGGAATAACTTCCTTGAAGTGTTGTTAATTAAAAAATTCCAAAATCAAGATTTAAACAATAAAGAGTTTGGGGACAAATATAAGCTTTTATATTTGAACTTCCCAGGAGGCCACCCAACTCAGTATTACTCAAACTCAAGTACACTTAATGAGAAGTGTTTCAATATCTTTAAACAATTAAAAAAACATATGCACTTTTGTTCATAAGCCTTTTTCCTTTATATTTGATCATCTCTTAAATCATTCTTTTTTGGTTGCTTACACATTATAGTAGCTTTGAGTGAGTTTTCAAAGATGATCCATTATATTAAGCTCATGTTAGTACCTTGGTTCATTAAAAGTTTACTTATTGAGGTTTAAAAAAGGTTGTAGCATTCATGTGCTATAATATGATGATGAATATGTTAGCACTTGAAGTAAGTTGTTGGATGGAAAAGATGTGGAATTAAGGCATTCACATTGCTAGCAATTGTGTTAGTGGAAGTGGCATTGTTAGGTTAGGTGATAAGGAGTTTTTCTTGGGGCTTGATTTTTCATGTCAAATTTTACTATTTTGGCTTTACATTGGATCTTGAAGGTAAATAAAGAAGAGTGTTAGTGTGATATGGATAACTAAAGATATGGTTTTCATGATTGAGTCTTGGGTATTTATTTACATTTACAATGTTGGATATTAGGATTTTATCCTTCTATATTTAAAAGAGTAAGGGCGACATATTCAATTGAGATTCTTTTCGAGCTTAATGGTGGAGATGAAGACACGTGGGAAAAACAGTTGAGAGTGGAATGCTTCACAAAATCCAACTGTCCAAATCTGTGACGATTGATATAGACGGCCAAGATGGCAATATGGGAGGTACTGTTTCAATTCTAGATTTGCAACCGCTCCATCGACTGGGAGGGAATGCTTTGCTTAAATATGCTTTGCAGATTGATATGTAGATGGTACGTTTCATTTATCCTATTTCTAACCCTAGGAAGGGATTTGTCTCTGTTTGTAGAGTTCGTAGAATTACCGAGTTCGTGAAGAAAAGAGTCACACTTATGGAAAAAGTATTCAACAGAGAATATCATCTGGTAAAAGAGTCTCCACCCCCCTATCTTCGTCCCTGCGATTCTAACTTGAGATGTTCCAGGATGACCAAAATATTCCGGCCAATTGCAGCAATGGTGGCGTCGAGCCTGGTGAGGGACCAAAAAACCTCCTACCAAAAGCCGCAACCTACATTTGTTCCAAGCCTAGCAATGCAACTGATGTTAGCCTAGGATAGCCATACCTGCTCTTTCTATAAGAACTGTTTCGTTGTCATGGGTGGCGAGGACGGTGGTAATGCCTATCTAAACGACGTTTATATTCTGGGCACAGGTACATACATTGTGCTGGTTTTAAACTTGCGAATTCATTTGCATTTCCAGAAACAATGGCATGGCGGGAGGTAAAGACGACTGGTGCGGAGCTGATGCTAAGAGCCGGGCACACAACAATCAGCCATGGAAAGTACGTGAGTCTCTCGTGGGGCTTTTACGTATTTTGTAGCAACTGGTGTTTGGGCAACTTCAAATCCCTCTGGTCCTGGGCCTTCTCCACGTTTCTCCCTTGCAGGAGATTCCGTGGACGCAGAGCGAGGCATATGATTCTTCTATGGGGGATGTAACGAAGAGCTTGAAGCTCTGGATGACATGTATTTCCTCGACACAGGTTGGCTTCTTCTTTAATTGACATTGCTGCCATTCTTGACAATATGGTTGCCATTTTTCTGTGAAGAGATGCTGAGGGAGAAAGATCCATCAGAACCAAAGCTATCCATGCGTAAGGAACTTAAGAGAAGGCGGCAAGAGTATCGTGCCACGCCATTCGTGCTAGGCAAGCAACGGGATGCGGACAAGAGCTTGGTTTCATCTCACGGAGGTATCTGCAGAAAAACTTGGACCTCTCCAATTTTTCCCTGTCAAACTCATGCTACAGAGTTTCAAGCTCATGTTCAGCTGCTAGGCGAGAAGATGTTCGAGGCTAGAGTAAGCGACATATTCAACTACAGATACATATTAGAAGCGTCCATCGATGGGAAGCTTTTCTGTGGGCTGCTCTTCTCGTACAAGCCTGGCTTTGCTCAGGCAGTGCAATCTTACATGGCGAGATTTGTTTCGTTTGATTCTCAGTTACTCTCAATGAAACACTGCAACTTGCAAAAAATATCCCCAATGGTCTTTAGAAGAGCCTTGTTAGACCTCAAGTTTAATAGTGAGTCTCCTTCTTCTCTCAAGTGATGTTCAAGTGATTTGGAAGCGTGGCTAAGACAAGTACATATGGATCCAACCTGATCCGGAAAAGTTCAATCCAGCTGGGAGGTACGAGATTTTCACCCATGCTCTGTAACTCTGGCTGGGATTTTTAACTAGAAATATGGAGCATCTCCATTCACGTTCACACCCTTTGGGATGGGAAATCGAACTTACAAACTTGCCAAGCTTCAAATCTTCATTGTCGTCCATTACTTCGTTATTACAGGTAAAGATCTATTATTTGTGCCATTATTCCTTTATCTGGGGTTTGAGGTGGACTGCCTTGGATCCCAACAGCAAAGTTTCTTACTTGCCACATCCAAGACCACGAGACTTCTATTCTGTAAGAGTTTCAAAACTTCTGTAGTTATAAAAGAAAAAAGTACTTTACTGAATTGTACCTCATACAATATGATACCTTATGCATTCTCATGCCTCCACTATTCTAATTTGTCCCTGTCACTTATTAACTTATCACAAGGAGCGAATCCTTCTTTGAAGTCACTGCCTCAACAGGATGAAACTCAAAGACAAGAAGATACTCAAAGGCAGGCTTGCCAAGTACATTGTAGAGGCTGTTTGTAAGTCCCAAATGTTTCTCATCACAGGTCTTTGGAGGACATGCATAGCTTTTATGACCATGGACCAAATGTTGAGAACAGCAGCATCATCAAGAAGAGTTGCAGTCTAGCATTTAATTTGTCTCACTTCTGGCACAAGACAATAAGGTTGTTAAAAATAAGGTCTTCATTTATTTTTTAACTAAGTCCTGTTTACACAGCAATACAATGCATCAGGAGCTTGCTGGAAACTATGATTTACAGAGTTTCCAAGAAGGTATGAGATTCACGCTGATTACAGCAAGTAACTATCAGGTACACTTTTAGTGTTTTCGCTCATGAATCGTGATCTCCCTTATCTTGAGTTTAGAGAAGCCTGCAAGCATCACCAGATTCTAAGAACTCAGCCAACTATGTGTGTCTTTGGAGGCTGCCATTATAAGTACTTTTTCTTTAAATTTTATATAACCTTCACTGCTATGGATTCTGTGAATGGCATTTTCAGGACCCCATGTTCCTCCTCTTCCTCCATCTTTCTAAAATTAATGCAGACAATTTCAAGATTAGCAATGTGCTGAAATCATAAGTCAAGCTTGCCATTGTGTATGTTCTTCAACAGGAAGGTGTCCAGGCCAAAAGGACGCTGAGTGTTCTTCTCTAGAAGGTTTTCCAGGCCTAAAGGGTGATGCAACGCTTTTGGTGGTAGGGATTCGTGTGTGCAACCAGACAACGTACTCCATGTTTGCCAAAAGCATTATAGCTTTAGATTGAAGGCTGCAAAATAAACTGGTCTTACTAATATGACTGCTTGGCCACGTCTCATGGAAAAGACATGTTTATGAAAAGTTTGCTTCCCTTATATGTAGTAAAGAATATATTTTGATACTATTGGTGTTTGTTAGCTAAAGGTATTGGGCAAAGAAACTTTTTATCCAGATAATACTCTAAAGCTCTACTTACGGGTGGTGGAGTTCTGGAAATCTGGTCACAACACTTGAGGTTATTGTTTTTCTTTTTAAAGTAATAGTTGCTGCTATGTAAGTCTATAAGGTATTGGACTCATTGAGATCTGGAAAGATCATACTTAAAGCTTTGTAGACAACTTTTTCATTACAAATTACATTTAACGAAGATTGAGTAATTAAAAACTATTCACTCCATAAAGAGGGAATTAATTATAGATTAAAATTTTAAAAGAGTTATATTTTTTCAAAAGAAGATACACATTATCATGGATTATGATGTTGTATTGATGAACTTGGTCTTTTGTGGCACATCCTCCACTATACAAAATATTTATTATATCCATATTACCTTCAATCTACCAATTTTCTAAAAATTATGAGAAAACAGGGATATAAGCTTGAAAATTTATATATTCAGATATCTATTATATTTAAATATTAGGTATAATTAATTTTAAAAATCGGATGACAGAGATTTTAAGCTTGATGTAAAATTACAAAACACTATCTACATGAAAAAAATTTAATTATGTACTTCTTGAATTTATATGACAATAAGTCTTGAAAGAAACTCCATATTTTATTTTCATATTACATTCAAATTCTAGAATTTAGATTAGTGTTTTGAAGTTAGAAGTTGGAAGGGAATGTTACTGGCAGTGGTAGTAGGCTGTAAGTCTCTCTCATGAGTGATCTCTTCTCTACATGAACACTGTATATGTGTTGTTTTAACGGTTATAATGTTATGCAAGATCTACAAGAAAAAGGTAAAGTTGTAATCTATGCTTTTTTTCACTGGCCAGTGCACAAAGCTGCTCCATCACCAGTGGGCTCCTCGCTGGGAAATTTCAAGCAAACACTGGATATTTGAATTGGCTCCAAAACTGTAAAACAGCTATACAATACAAAATTTTAGGATTTTATCCCACCCAGACCACTGCAAGATTATCGCAACCATAAACTCTCTGCCTTTCAATTCTGTAATGATAGAAAATCTACAACAAAAAACATGGAATTAGTGTACAAAAGAAGAAGAAAAGTAGGATGATTGACTTGCATTTTACATGCAGTATCCATATATTGCAGCAAGAACTCTCAGTGTTGAGAAAATGAACTAAGTTTTGTGTAGGTATAGACTGCCATACCAAAGGCTCCCAAACTCCATTCAAGTATGCATCACAAATCTATGATCACAATGGTGATATTTCATCATGCAACAGTTGAAGTTTGAGACCTAGAGGATGAGAATGTGTATTAGACCGAGCCTCCACCAGTAAAATGTGGCACATTGTGAAATAGACGAGGAAAATATTTGTGCTGTTAAATACTAATTTAGTAATAACAGTTTAGTTTTAGCTAGAAACATACATTATTTCATAAGAAAAATTTCTTCATTAATTACTGTTCTGAAATTATAATTAAAAGAATATAATATATAATATATAAAACAAATAATTTATATTTTATGATAATTCATCTTTGTATTTATACTTTTAATTGTGTTCACATTCAATTCTTATTACATTTTAATACAGCCAATTTATGTAATTTCAAAGATATTCTCTATTTATTTCTTTATGTATTATATCTATTTTCTGGGATTCATGTAATTTTTCTCAACATCAACCTGCATTTAGATAACCTCAATCTAATTCATAATGGTACATTTTTTGCTGCTTCTTTCATGGGTATTCAATTGGGAGCTATTCTATTATTTTTCAGCCTAAAACACATTTCTTGAGAAGTTCAAATAAACCAGTCATTTAATATTTTAATCTCTTATTTCTATAAGCTTTTCTCATTCTATGTTTTAATTTCCCATGTATTTTGTCTCTTCATCATTTAAATCTCATAGTGGTTATCTTATGCATTATGAGTTATAAAATGTGTTCTTTTGCTAAAGAATGTTCTGGTTGGAAAGGTTTCAGAGGTATAATAATATTTTATATTTTATTAAATATCTAATATCAATATTAAAAATTTTATTGTCTATATTATTATTAAAATTATTATTGTCTATATTTCTTAGTGGAGTTGTATCATTCTCAAAAATATAACACATTGTTATGCTTTATTTTGAAACCATTAACTTTTTAAATAGCAACTTTAAATAAAAAGTACTAATAGAGACTCCAGCTCCACTGGGAAATATAGCATACCCAAGATAAATAAATCTTCTTTTCTAATTTTACAATGTTAGAACTTTTGATTGTATGCAAGGTTAAATTTATCTAAATTTTGCTACTATTCATATCCAGAGAAATGCACAATAATACAAGTGTTGGGGAAGATAAGATCATTTTTTTATCATCATTAAATTTGAATTTTATGTTTTATTACCTTTATATAATAATAATATAATCTAAGATAGCAAATAAATCATTGTATAAATATTGAGACAAACAATAAAACTCATGTAAAGCTGCTGGTAGACTACAGTAAGATTATGAGCAAGAAGATTAATTGATAGTATAAAAGGGTTTTTTTTATTTTTGAGATATTATTAAGAAATGGATTTGATATTTATATGTGTATGAAATTGCTTATACCATGTTAGATACCATGTCATATATTAGACATGAATGCATAATTTTATCATAAAGCATTAGTACAGATTTTTCTTAATACAAACATTATATCTCTCATATAATTATTATCTTGGTCTTTTTAACACCTCTAATGTAGTGTGAATATCTAGGTAGATTTAATTATGTATATTTTTAAATGTAAAACGAGACATATAATAAAGGTTCTATTATTCTTTAGTAAACTATGAAAGTTAGAGGTATGATTACAGTTCAGATAAAAAAATTTAGCCCAGTATGCAATCAAACTTATAATTTCTCCAAACTAACCTATTATTTTTTGGTAGTCTATAGTTCTTCAGTTTTGTGAAAACTCAATTGCTTTTAAAGTATGGCAGCAATCTTGTTTATGTGTTTAGGGTTTGGTACCTTTCTATAAAAGCAATAAAAAATTCAAATTCATTAATAATGATAATTTATTCATTTGTATGTGGTGTATGTGTTTCTTTTGAATGTAGATGACATTAAGCACAAGCTTTATCACTTTTATGGTTTTGAGCTACTCCACCATGAATTAGAAGAACACTTGCCAAGTACAGGATGTCAAACAACACTTCCAGCCAGCACAGTGGGCATAGTCAGTGGTGTGGCACTGATAGGAACTTTCAATGTACTGTCTCAATATGTAGTGTTGAAAACATCCCATATGCTTTTGGCTGCATTTAAATGTTCCACAACTAGACTTCTACATGCACTTTTCTAGGCAATCCATCAAAGGCCACACTAATAGGCACACTCCTACAGATAGAGCAAATGCAGCTTCATCTCATCCAACCTAGCTTTTATAGGACCCTAGCTCTAAAAGCTTTTTGCATGGCTCTTTCAAGTTAGTCCCATGCTTAAACATGTGCATTTATCTATCTATTACTTTCTTCTCTTATTTTGGTAGAAAGCTTAGTTTTTTGTGTGGTTTATTTCTTGCCAGGATTAGAAGGATAAAACATTGTAGCTCAAAATTTGAGAAAGCTGGTTTTAATGCCATTGCATAACAAGAAGCAATTATATATAGTTTTAAAGAACTAAACTTAGCACTTGTATGTTTTTATTTTTATTTAATGTGTATTATGTTAAAATTTACTTGCTTATCTCTTTATATTATGACCAGTCTGGATTTATATTTTCAGAATTATATAATTTAAATATATATGGGAAAAAGAGAATTTATATCAAGATTCTTTTGTAAAAGATGCACATCAAATATAAGAGAAAATTCTATATTTGCTAAACATATTTGAAGAGCTGAATTACTCATATGGGACAAGATAAGTATGATAACCATTCATGCTTTGTGTGACCTCAGGAATTGTGACACGGATTTTAGTGGTATCATATTTGGTGATAGGAGGAGACTTTAGGCAAACCTTACCTGTTCTTAAAACAACTTGCCACACACAAATCATTGTTAAATCCTCACCAATATGGTCTAAAATTCTAAAGTTCTCATTGCCTATAAACATGCAAGTGAACCCAGAAGAAAAGGAATGGTCAAGATGGCTTGTGACCCAAGGAAATGGCAATCTCCCTAACCTCCTAAGATTTAATCAGGACATTCAAAGCACCATTAACATCCACTACTAGAGAACAATTGATAGTATGTTTGAAAAACATATAGAGACAAGCAACTTAAGCCTATTTCAAAAGGCTATTCTCACAACTTAAATGACCTCTCTTTACAAGTAAATGACTAAATCCTTTCAAGAATGAGAAACAATAACAAACAAGACCATTAATACTGTAGAAACAGAATCAAATGAGAAGATGTTTGACTATCCTCTTAAACTTGGTAACACCGTCTGGAATGCCTTCACATAAGCTAAACATAAAAATCAGCTGTATCATAATGCTCTTATATAATATTAACAAAGCTTTACCAAATGTTATTGAAGTTAAAATTTTACATAATGATATGTAAGTAAAAAAAAAATTCTACCAATAATCTCTTTGAAACCAAAAAAATGGAGATATCCCAATCATTGTAAAATGGTAGTAGTTCTCTATAAGACATGCATTCTCTATTACAATTTGCAAATCCTAAAGACAAACACTGTAAAATATAAAGATATTATTGCCAAGACAAGTTTTCAACCATGGTCAACTTTATATTGCACTCTTAAGGGGAACATCAAAGACACAAATTTCTGTAGAACAATGTGAGGGACAAGGTTTTCTGCAAAATAAAATAGTGTACACAAAAAACATAGTCTATAAAGAAATTATTTAAAATGATAATATAAAAAAACATAATTACTATCTATGCCAGCGGAGCTGGATTCCTTGCTAGTAGATTAAATAAGATACCTTGAGAGGTATATGTCACATGGCTTGGTATTTCTATTTACTTTGTAATCTTTGATTTGAACATCCAAGTGAATTTGGTGGACTGCCTTAAAGTTATAAGCACCTAGATAACATTGACTAAAGATTTTGTGTTATTCTTCTCATGTGAGGTTCCCTTACTTTACTTTTAACTAGCCCTATTTCAAAATAAATGTTCTTGGTGACAATTTTCCAGCTTGGCTTTATATGTTGGAATTAAGCTTGATAATTGATAAGATACCTTAGAAAGGTATTCTTTTTTACTAATGTGAACCTATAATAGAGGGTAAACATATCTTAGAAGTGTGTTGCTAAAAAGACGCTATTCTGTATTAATTGGAAGAAAGAATCATTTGGCATAAGAGGGCATTTCTTTTAGATTTGCAACTATGAAAAGAAAAAGGGTGTAGTTGATGGGACAAGTGTTGCTTCTTGGAGATTAAAACAAGCATTCATTAACAAATAATGACTTCTTAATAGAATTTGTGCCCATCACATTCTATCCTACAATAATAGGTGTTTCATATAAGTTCAAATACTAGCTTAGCATAGTTGCTAGTGCTTTTTGAAGTCAAAAGAATCCCTCTTTTTTGGAATAGCATCTAGGAAAAAATAGTGCCACATGAAAGCTCTAGCAATAAAACTTACAATTTCATAGACAATTTACAAACATGGTATAAAATTGTTTTGTTATACAAAATTTTGTCAACACAGTTTCCTGTGATAAATTATTTCAGTGGCTACGAGAAATTAACACATCACTAGCTGTCATTGAACAAATGTATGTCATTATTCTTGCACACTATCAAGAACTTAAATAGATTGAATATTGACATTAAATAAAGATGTCTATTGTGTTTAGTTTATACATTAATGCCCTTGAGAGTTTAATGTCTTTTCAGAGATTTATATAGCTGACCATTTCACTCTAACATATAAGAATTCAAACTAGTAAGAAATTCTCTATATTTCACCTTACCTCTTCATGAGTTTCTCTTGGAATTGCATCACATTCATTTGGCTAAATTCATCTGGCCTGCCACAATTCTACAAGACAGAGTGCTTGATATTTTATGATTAATAATTTTTGAAAAAATTAAACTGAATATTTCTAAGTTAATCTAAAATAAAAAGATATGTGTATCTGTATAGACATTACTATAGAGAATGAAGATTGACTCTAACACAACATAACTGTAAATGACAATATATGTTGAGCAATAGAAGATAAACTCAAGACTCATATCAACTAGATAATAGAGGACCTTTTGTTATAAAAATGAGTTTGGAAAGTGAACACTAGATGAATTGTACTCCTGCAAAAAGGATGGAAGGGTCATTAACTTATTGATGCAAGGACTCTCCATCACTTGCATGACTTCTTGTTTCCTAAAAGAATCTCTATGTTAAAACCTTCCCTTGCAACAACATCAACATGATGTTGTTAATGCCAAGACCTTCACCTAGAAAGTGGAGGGTGCTAATTCAAAAAATATTGACAACTTTGATATCATCATCGGCTAATCTCATCACATGCTCAACAGTAAACATTACTACCACAACCACATCCTAACCCTTGTCCTTGAACATGGATAGCAACAATGTCAATCTCCATTGAAACAAGAGCATCTTCCATAGGAAGTAGAGTTGAAGTATGTACTACTACAATTGGGAGAGGTGATGTAGTGTTGTGTTAGGCAAAGAGCATTGTCAAAGGTAATTAGAGCAAGTGCATAGGTCTCACAATATCTTGATAAAGCACTAAGCATAACATTCTCAACTTGATCCATTTTGACATATTAGCTCTACATAAAGCAAGAAGCACTCTAAAAGCAAACATAAATTGCATAATTGACTCAAAAGGTCATTGACAAAGCTAATGCAATTGCTAGAACACATTGTCACAATTGTTATCATATCTATCACGAATATGATTTTGGGTATCAAAAGATACCTATCAACTAATCCTTATGGACACTCTCTCCTTACTATTATGACAGCAAGAGATAGATACTACTAGTTCCCCTCAATAGCCCTTCTTGTCCAAGTGTTAATAAATTGAGCTTAACATCTGTATTTAGCCAGATGAACATAAGATAGGAACTTCTATGTATTTCTTGCTGAGCATACTCAGTTTGGCTTTTAATTCATTTTTGTTTTATCTTGCACTAGCTTGACAAGAACTATAGTATTGAGTATAGTCCCTCAATATTACTATATGATAGCTTACCGTATAGGCTAGATACCTTCACTATTATGTCCTATGTGTTAGTTCCATTCTAGTCCTATAAGGGAAAATGATTATATTGAGATTTGAGGTAGCTTGGGGCCATCACAAGCCCCAAAGGACAAAAAAACTTGAGTTTTGGAGCTGTGGAGTCTTCAAGCATTCTTTTGATTGATTTCTGAGACTGTTTGTTGGCACTTCCATTGGGCTCTAGTGGCACCAGTGGTGTAAAATCCGGTGTTGAAACACAGCACCTGTTCTTTTCTTTGCTCATGTTCGATCTTGCGCTGCTGGAACTGCTGCTGGTAGCTATGCGAAGGTCAGGTTTGAGAGCTGTTTACCGCAACTGAGTGGCTTCGTGGAGCTTCAACTAGGATTGGCAGCTGGTACAACCTGCTCTTGGCAGAAGAGGCTTTTGGAATTTGTATTTGGCAACCTTCTGATCTAGACTGGCCACTTCATGCTGCATACTTCGCTTCACACCTCATTCATAAAGACAGAGAAGAAGTACGGTGAAGGAGCAGTGAAGATGGTGTACACACTCCAGTGCTTCTGGCACATGCTGCTTGGCAGCCATATCCTTTTGCATGTTATGTCTTACACACGTTCTTTCTCCTTTCTCAAAAGGGATCCAAGTCAGTTCCCTGTCACTACTGTGCACACATTGTTCCAGCTGCTCTCAAAAATGTTGCCCAGAGTCCAAAAAGATTCCACAGGACTTCACAAAAGCTGGATTGGGGCTTCAAGCGCAGGGTTATTGTTTGCTGCACAGATCCTTAAATCAGCTTACTCCACATGGTGTTCTTCTTTGGTGCGTGATGGAGCAAGAGATCCCAGATTTGCTGGAGCTTTTCATAAATGCACTGGGCACCTTTCTGGAAAGACAACAGCACAGCTTCTGCCTTGACATGGATATTTTTTAGAGAACAATGAATCCCCAATGGTGTTTGAAATCGGCAATGGAAAGCACTCACCAGCATAGGTTGGAAGCTGAGCCTAAAGGACAAAACCTGCAAAAGAAAAGCTACAAAGGCTACTAGTATTTCTTTCATAATATTAAAAGTCACTAAGTTATGAAAAGTATTGTAAGTCACTAAGTCATTTTCTTCATTCACCAGCTAGAGAGAGAGAGAGAGAGAGAGAGAGAGAGAGAGAGAGAGAGAGAGAGAGAGAGAGAGAATTTTCTTGGAATGGAACATTGCCCTCTTTTTCCATCAGAGGAGTTCGTTACATTGGACATAAACCATAGTGTTTCAGAGGACCAGTACGTTGGTGTTTCTTTTCCACTAGGGCGATTGTAATTCTCAAACCACGGACAGGATTTATAATATCTGGGCATTCCAGGTATTGCCGCATTGTCCTTCTTAAGGTTTCCCTAGGCGGAAATGGAGTTGGACGAAAATATTGCTAGAAGTTCTATTTGCGAGAGCAGCAGCAGTTTCTTTGGGGGTTGGGCCGAAGGTACAGTCTTCACATTCAACTGCGCAAAGAAAACGATCAACTCATATAGCAACAAAGTTGAGCGATCCATAGGAATAGGAGGAGCCCAAAACCAAGATGTGGATATATGTAGGATGGAACAGAAAAAGGGGGTGTTTGGAAAACTGAAGCAATGGATTGATAAGGACAATAGAAGATGGAAGGAGGACAAAATCAGGTTTATTAAACAGGTCAATGCTCATTCCAAAACAGAAGGAAAGCATGCCAACGCAAAAGCAATTTTAACGTATCACGGAGACGAGGGCTATTACAGATTAAATACTCGTTATACTGATCATAATGGACAAGCTGAGGAGCACCACAACAACATTTTGGTCAAGATAGTGCCAGAACACCAGAACATCAAAGGCAGAGAGACAGATAGAGTGACTGATCATTGCTACGGAAAATCAGACTTTGCTCCTGCTACGCGGTTTGCAGAGATTGATCCGCCAAGGTCGTTCATTTCAATCAAGAAATTGGTTAGCACCAACAAAAATGAAGTCCCAGAGAAAAGGACTAAGAACCCCAGGGAAAATCCGAGAATTCCTGAGTATGCTTATCAATGTGCGCGATTTAAGGGGAATTACGAGCTTCGCAAAAGTCTTAGCCCTGCTAAGAAAGCATATGAGCTTAGGAACGGGTTTAAAGCAAGAGTAAGTGCCAAGTTGATGGATCAGAAGTCTGATGACATGGCGAAAGAACCTATTCAAGGAAAACTCCTTAAAGTTTATGGAGGATGTGTGTGCATGGTGAACCAGAGCTCCATGCAAGAGACAATGATTATTTCAGAAAAAAAAACGTTGAAAGTACTTCAGAACATGACGGATGTCCGCAATAATGAAGTCATTCATCCGGAAAAAGTCGATTCAGTACCCTCAGAGACTTCTAAACTTCAGATGTCAGTGAAAAAGTGGAATGATGATGGAGTCTATTCATCTCCTATGCGATCTCTCAGAGGTTCTTCTGAGGACCTCGTTGTTAGAAAGGCTGATAAAGCTGAAAGAAACTGTGTATGTGTTCCAACACAGAGTCTTGTATGTGATGCGTGTGTAACCATTTTAAGAAAGGCAAACCAGGAAGCTAATGCAAAACGGAGATTCAAATACCGTGGTAACTTTGGTCACAACATGACATATCGTTCCCTATTTGGAAAGAGAGCAATATATGATCCTGGTGTGGGGAAGGAGTCACAGGCTATTTTTGTCACAACAGTGAAAAAGAGAAAGCAAGATAAGTCTATGGGCAACGTCAACAATCCCACAGAAACCTTTGAAAGCACCTTTAGCAGCATTGTTGCTGCAGATGATACTTCTCGGCTATCAAAACAGCAGCAGTCATTTGACGAAAGTCAAAGCAATGAGCATGATATTGTAAACCTGAAAAGTATTGTAAAGCGCTGCAAAATTCCTTCTGAGACCCCATCCCCAAGAAGTGAATCCACTGAACTTTTGATTTCACTTCAGAAGCAACAAGAAGAAGCTGAAAGGTCTAGCATTCAGATTTTAGAAGAGAGGATGCTTAAGGCTTTTGAGAAAGAAATTGATAAGATGCACAAGAACTCTCCAATGTTAACGAGAAAAGAAGCCTACCAACAAACTGTGTCCCAAGCTGAACTAGAAAATACAAAGAATGAAGAGTTCACTGGAGCTGCACTTCGAAATGAGCTTGAATTTAAGCTCCAATTTCCAGAACTGGTAAACTTGGACTCTGGGCTGTCAAGGATACATGTCAAACCCGAGGAAATGTTTCCGGAGCTTATCAGTGTGCCCAGTAATATGATACGTCCGAAGGACGCAGCCGCAACATTCAAGTCCTCTCAATTTTCAATTCGAGATATTGTGTTGAATAACCAGAAACATCCTCAAATTCTTTTTCATGTGGAGAATGATCAAGAGCAAAGGGTACCACTCCTGGACCATGCAGATTCTTCACGTAGTTTGAATTACAGATATTATCCTCATCCACCAAAACGTTCTCAAGGGTCATTCATGCATCCAAAAGACCTGCCTTGTGGAGAGCGTGGTCAGTTTTATTATTACCTTCCAAGATGCTATTCAGCTCCTGAGCAACCTCATCAACAAAGTATTGATACTGCATATCCTTGTCACCATGCATATGCCGAAGACGTCTTTCTGGAACGGTTTTCACATGCGCGTAATGAGCCTTTCAACTATCATAGACAGCTCCATTCGTCTCACTGTGGAGATACCAAACGAAATCAATACGTTGCCAAGGCACCACCAAGTTTTCAACATCTGAATACTCAACATGTAAAAACAAGAAGATTCTCTCACCTCCCTGATTCTTTATGTTATAGTGTGACTTATCCTTTGACTCAGCGTGATTCATTTCCACGTTTTCAACCTGCTTGGTCCCGGAAAAGTGCTTGCACAAACTCTCATCATTGCCTCATTTCAGATAAGCAACTGGCAGTGAAGCATTCTGCAGTTAGAAAAACACCAATAAATCCTTGCTTGCCGCATTTGCTAACTGCAGAGGAAGCCGAAATTATTTTACGTATCAGGCACACGGTTGGCCAGGTAAGTTCATAAATGCTTACAGCTGTCAGCCTACTTGTCTGCATGCAGACCAAACAAGAAAGCACAGGGAACAATAAACAACCAGTGCATTGTAACCCATTGGCAGACTTTCGAAGCTCTTGCGCGAAAACATATCATAAAAGCGTACTCAGGGCTACTGAATGTGATAAAACTAATCGAGAGAAAGGGAAACCTGTTATGACAGTGAATTCTCAGCTCCAGGTGAAGATTTTTCCTGTATTTAATCTGCAAATTTGGCATTCATACATGCAGAAACCGTATATGAGAGCCATGAACCTTGAGGCTGCTGCATAAAAAATTCAGCGACTCTGGAGAGCCTTAAAGGCACGTTTGTTTTTTCCATTTTTCTTTTCACTTTAATTAGCATGACCCACTGGGATCATGCAGCACCAAAAAAGGTGAACGATGAAATGCAGAGCATTCATTCTAAAAAACAGAAAGCTGCGAGAAAATTGCAGAAGGCATGGAGAGATTTTGTAAAACAGAGACCTGGCAGTGCAAAGGACTGTAGTGGTATGCGATAAATACTTGTAAACGGAAAAACTAACATAACCTTTACAGGGACTGTAGAACATGGTCAAGAAAAGAAAACTCAGCAAGGGATTTGCAACGCCAACTTATGGTAATGGCGACACAAAACCTCAACCATTTTCCTATCTTGTTTTCCAACAGAGAAATTTCAAAGCCATAGTTTCCGTGTTTGAGCAGCCACGGAAGGGGCAAGGGTCCGACGTAGACTGACTTCGAGGAGGCTCCAAGGAATGGTCAAAGAGATAAAGGTTACTCTCACGGGTGACCATCACATATCATGGGTGAATCCTGCAGGAAATTTCCCTATTTCTTGACGAAGCTTCGAAAGATGGTACTTCCCCAAGACTACTTTCACAACTTTCAACCCAGCTGGAACAAAAGCGGCTGCAACTCGATACAGCTTTGAACTGTGAGCCCATCTTTGCTGAAACGTATAAGGTTAATGGTTACAGAAACAGGTCCGGGAATGACAGCAAAATTCCTCCTCAAGAGATGCCTGGCAACTCCAATTTGGGTTTGTTAATCAAGTTCCACATTTTGTATTTGTTTTTAATGGCCATTTTGCAGTGATCGAATTGTTGATTGTAGCAGAAACAGTGTTTGGAACATGAACAAGGTATATAAATACCTGTCTGGTAAGAATTTAGCAGACTACCACTTTTTCTCATGGTTAAATGATTCCGTAGGCTGTCCAACCAGAACTATTCAGCATTGGGCATCTTCCAAAGCAGATTTACATGATGTGTTCCTTATGGATGTGTAAAGGAAAAACGTCGTACTTGAGCATAAGGGCAGAGGCACTTGAGGATGTCAAGCAAGATGGTGGTATTTGAAACAAAGTTTTGTTAGAGGATTGTCTCAAGATTCCAACTTCTTTTAGAGATGGTGGCTTGGATGGGTGTAGATAATGTGAAGAAGTTCTTGGCTGCCAAAGGAGCTCTAAATAAGTCCTACTGCATAAACTGAGTTTGGAGTGAAAGATCAAGCAGCACTTGCTTATGCAGCTTCGAATCGTGCAATCATAAGTCTCTGTAATGGAAAATCCTGTGGAAGCAAGGATAAGAAATAAATTATAAACCATAGTCTGTGGTGGTAACTTTGTATGTGAAAGGGCTGAAATGCGTTGTGAAGAATTACAAGCAAGGTTGTCAGCAAAGGTTGGACATTAGAAGGCTGATCATCCACAGCTCAAGAACAAGTATCCAAGCAAAGAATCTAGAATGAAAAACACACACATTAGCATGCCTAAGCCCACACCCAAGAGCTTGATGCCATGCTACACCTGAGCTACACCCTTGTAGATCATTTAAGAGATTCAAACAACACATTCGAGTAAATTTAATGAGTACTTAACCTAAGAAGAAGCGTGCAGAGGATGGTTCCCGCGATTGTACCTGCACTAAAACTAGATTGCAGGCACACTTTTGATCACTGCAACTGCCGCACGTGCGACCTCCCCAAAACCCTGATGAGACCAAGAAAGAGCTCCCGTGCTTGAGAGCTTGTGCAAGATCAAGTTTAGCCCATGAGAAGAAACCCTGGCTGGCGTGTGTGCTCACTTGCAAGAACTGTTGCCTGTGTGTGTGATGAATTGTGCGCAAATGAAGAGGAATTTGTGACAATCAGGAGATCACAAATCAGAGACAAGAATGAGAAAATAAAAACCCTTGTTAGATTCTCAGTGACATCACATTGTGTTAGCATCTTGTTGTGTGGCAATCTTGCATGTCATACCCCATATATGACATGTCTCATGGAAAAATTATTATGCATACAATCACATTTTGATTGCTCATAATAATTTTGTGTGCAATCAAAAACAAAAAAAATCTGCACATGAGTAAATAAAAAATGCACCCTCCCCATAGCCTTTCCGAGTAGAGTCAGATAATTCAATAAATCATTATTAACTAAAGATATACTTGTTTTCCTAGTAGATATTTAGGGAAAGAACATGTGTTTGCATGTACATAATCATATTACCAAGTTATTAAGGTATGGTTAAGCATATAAAGGACCTTTCTTATTTGATAAATAATTGACTAAGGTTTCTTCAAATTTTGCTTCAGTGGAGTTTTCTATGTCAAGTTTAGTAAGAGAAATGGAATTTGGCATTATTTTTAACGAATTAGATGCCAGTTTTAACAACATAGTCAATATAGGTCAAAGGTCACATGAGGCATGAATTTAGGGTTAAGGATACATAACCTACCCTAGAAGCTCATAGTAGTGGTAGAGCTTTTGAAGTAGGTCAAGGGTAGTTAGGTGGTGAGAATCTACATTGGCATATTAGAGCTTTTGAAGTAGGTCAAGGGTAGTGAAGTGGTGAGAACCTCAAGAGGAGGTGTACCATTATTTAGTTGAGGCTAGGCAACATGGTATGAAGCTCAAGCTTAGAATTATTTAGTTGATGCTAGGCAATATGGTATGGAGCTTAGATTTAAACCTAAGTTAGATACACAGTGTAAGCTCATGAATTTGGACTTTTTGGCAGGTCACCCAATCTACTACTCAAACCCACGTTTATCCCCAAATATCCCAAGATTTTTAACCGATTGGAAAAGGGGGTGCACAATTATTCATGACCCCTTTCCTTGTATGTCCACCAATTAAAAGTGTACTTGCTTGTGAGACACAAATCTCTAAGCCCGAAAGTGGAGCTGAAGTGTGCCATATGGCAGTGGTCAAAATGGAAGTCCAACAAGCGTAACAAGTTGGGACCAAAAGCTCTGACCCAGAAAGTTGAGAGTGAGAGTGGAACTTCGAACGAAGTGCTCAAGGAATGAGTATGAAACGATTGATGAATAAATCTCTAGAAAGGAACACAAGTGGTTGGTGACACTGGAAAATCATTTATATTTAATACAATTATAATGCATCTGAAAAATACAGGGGAAAAAACTGTGGCAGTGACATGGACTGAAAGTAAGTACACTTTTAATTGGTAGACATACAACTTTTAAATTACCAGTTCCTATTACTGAAACAAGTACATTTGACATATGTGGAAATGAAATTGAGAGAAGCAAGATCTTTCTGATAACTTTTTGCACGTAATCTAATAGTTCACACTCACCATATAACTATAGTTTAAAGCTTGTGATTATTCATGAATGTAATAAAAATTATCACCAAATAAATAATCTATTATTCTTTCAGTATACTAACTACCCCAGTGGAACTGGGATCCCAGCTAGTACTCCCTTTACTAAATCTGCTATTTGCAGTAGCATCTATTTGTCATATTCCTTTTTTAGAATATTATTTACTTAATTGGACGGTTACTATTTGGTTACTTTCAAACAACTGCCTAAATTAAAACACGTGAAGGGTTGAAACCTTTCCTTAGACGTTTAAATTTTTTAGGGTGAGCCCGATTCAATTATCAGTCACCTGGTTTATTCTCCTTTTCAGTGCCTTTCAGAAGCAACCAAGCTGGGCTCAGACGATACTTTTGACCAATGCTTTTGGCTATCGCAACTTGTGCTGGTATGTAAGCAAATTTGCAAATCCTTTTCTCTCTTTTGTGGCATTCATGCATCTCTTTGGCCTTGATGTTGGTACTCCCTGTCCGGCATAGGCTACAAGTTATGTGAGATTTGCAAATCCTTTCTCAAGATAATTCATATTCTTCTTCTTTGGCTTTGATTGCAGTAACTACATTCATGAGTTTCAAGACCACACTTGCTTTGGATCATCACCACGAAATTAGAGGAGTGCCTCAGCACTTTAAGCAGCCAGCCTGCTGCGTCCTTCAAGTACGTTAATGAAGCTATGAATTCTTGGACATCTATTTTTCTCTAGCAGTGGCTGCTTAAGCTCTTCCAGTTTTTGAACAAGATTCCCACCAGCAACCAAAAGCTCCAAAGATATCAAGAGCATTGGATTGGAAGTGAATCTCATGAGTCTGGCAACACAAAGCTGTCTCGGAAGTATTTCCTTCATATCTTTTCTTTTTTTATCCTTCTCTCTGTTCATTTCTGTGGTTTTGTCCTTGACACGTTCTTTAAGCCTGGCAAGTTGAGCACGGGATTGATCATACACTATTGTAAGCTTGCTTAAATCTCCAATTTGTAAACTTCAATGACTTGGTTTTTCCAGATTGGGAAGTTTTACCAGAGTGCATAGATTAAGCTTTAAGCTTGAGAGGGGTGGACAAGCTTTTTTGAAAGTCTCGAGAGCCCAGCCAGAGTGACTTAGATTGTGTCATTGCAGGCAAATTTAGGACAAAAGGACTTTGTGTCTTGGTTTAGGACATTGCCCGAGCTCCAGGTTAGCGAGAGAAATTTCACTAAAACTGCTTACTAGATGCTCCTTATCTATTTACATAATTAATGGCACCAAAGAAAATCCCTGGCCTAGGGTTGGCAATGGTCCAGAAATGAATCATAGTTAAGTGGCATCACATCAGCAATCTTTCAAAGTTCTCCAAGGCTTAACTTCTTAATGCTGGAAGTGTACAAAATATTCACTTCATTCTTTGAGTTGCTTGAAGTTGCCATGAGGCCTCCAATTAAGGCCAATGCAACATGAGCTTTTATGGAGAAAAGCTTTAGGACTTTGCCCGAGCTCCAGGTTAGCGAGAGAAATTTCACTAAAACTGCTTACTAGATGCTCCTTATCTATTTACATAATTAATGGCACCAAAGAAAATCCCTGGCCTAGGGTTGGCAATGGTCCAGAAATGAATCATAGTTAAGTGGCATCACATCAGCAATCTTTCAAAGTTCTCCAAGGCTTAACTTCTTAATGCTGGAAGTGTACAAAACATTCACTTCATTCTTTGAGTTGCTTGAAGTTGCCATGAGGCCTCCAATTAAGGCCAATGCAACATGAGCTTTTATGGAGATTTGGTATAAGTGAAAATCCGTGATTCATATCACTATGGATTTCTTCTTTTGTGCCATATGTAACAGGTGGTAAAGAAAGGATAGAAGCCACCAAAGTCTTTGGCAAAGACCGGACTGGCAAAACTCAACTAGCCATACGGAGCTAGTGGTAAAGTGGCTTAAGCTCCTGGAGCCACAAGGTAGGTTTTGGATTTCCAAACTGGACATACATGCATGAGCATCGATACAACCTTTTGATTGGTAGCAGCTGAAATGAAGGCTCACCACTCATCCAGGATTTCATCCTTGCGCAAAAATTTATTCTCGGATGTGCACTAACACCCTCGACTCTGCACAAGAACTGGTGTGGGAGAATGTCCACCAAACAGAGCTCTTGCTTTCTTGGTAAGAATTAACTATCTTTTATTCAGATCTAACAAGGAACTCATTACCGCCTTGTTTGGAGTAGACTTCTTTGGGCGTGGAGAATTTAATAGGGACAATTCCAGAGGCCTTTTCTTTGCATGGTACAAACTTTGACTTAAACACCAGAATACGAAAAAGTTCAAAGACATCAAAGGCTGTGATGGGGCCAGGGGGGGAAATAGTTGAGTTCAGCAAGTAAGGTCGACAAGATCCTGTAAGCAGTAAGCAGGAGAAAAAAAGGCTGCAATATAGTAACTAACACTGGAATTATCTTTTTGCTCATTGTCATTTTCCAGCAACAAGTCGGGCTGTATTACTAGGAATGAGATCCTTCCAGTTGAAGGCGTGAAGAACTTACGAGCTCTTGTGCATTGCATCTTGCTGATGAAAGAAGAAGCCACTTTCGATGTTTGTAGCCTCTTTGTTATGGTTTTCTGAAAAGGATTGGTTTTGTTCATGGAAAATGTGGGATGGCACCACCGCAGCACGAGCTGCACTTGGTGCTGGATTTGGAGTCGACCTAGCGATTGTCGTGGTTGCATCTGCAGCACTTGGCAGACCATAAAGGATTTGACGAACAAACAATAAACACTCTTTGTTATTTGAAAGTCACCAATCGTTGGTTTATAAACAAGGTTACGTGATATTTCTCGCTCTATTTGATTGTGAGCAGATGTGGAGGCTCCAGTGCCAATCCGGTAAGCAATTGAATCTACATCGAGTGAATGCCAATATATTGAGAATTGTGGCAATATGCAGTGAAAATATGATCACAGTGGCAGATGTCTCTGGGGAGAAGACCTTCGCATCAAGTAAATTTTGCTCGATCCTTGTGCCTAGATGAGGTAGAGACCCTGCATTTTTGGATATTTTGCCCTAATTTTTATTGCGTGTGTAGAAAATCAGTTGACTATGGTGAAGGTTTTTCTGGCTATAGCCCGTGCACAAACCTCTTCATTTGGACGTGGTTAGTAAGTCCTTTTTCTTTCTGATGTTTCTTCAGTAGCTCTTTTGTGAACTTTGCGCAGGAATATTTGAATGATAGGATGCATCTCCAAAGGATAAAGTATGCACTAAAACCAGAACAGGCATTTTGACTTATATATTCCTGGACAATGTTTTGGTATATATGATTTAGTTTCTATTTTCTAACATTATTTTTCTGTATATGCTTAGTTATATGTTAATAAATTAGGCAATTGTATGTAGTGGAGATATATAGTGATATATTTACTCAAGAGATGAAGGCTTAAAGATGAAGTTGGAGTAAAGGTATTTAAGATTTGAGAGCTTAGATAGAAACTTTAAAAGTTACCAAAATTATGTGAATTGTGGTTTAGGAGAAACCACCTTCTCTTAAACTGTATATGAGAAAAGAGTATGTAATTAATTTGATACTATAATATTAAAATTACAGATAGTTACTTTTATTGTATAAAAATGGTATATGGTAAACCTAATAAAAACCATGTTTTAAAGTAAAAGTAGATAAAGTAGTTACTATAGAAAATGACATATTTCATAACTTAAAATACTATTTTGTTTTGTAAATTACTTTTATTTAATTAATAAATTTATATTAATACATAATCTAGTGATAAATAATATTCCTAAATAATATTCTAACAGAAGAATATGTGACGCCTGATGCTTTTATTTCGACTAATTTTTTAAGTTAGGGTCTGGTTTAAAACATTCTTTTTCCTTTACAAGCAAATGAAACTTCATATCTATTTAGGTCATGGATGTGGCACCTGAAGAGCTTCCTGGACTCTATTCTTGGGTTCGTAGTTGATGCTGATCTGATAGATCAGCTCAGTGCTGAGCGTTTGCAGGTTGATGGGATTCCGTTGTCAAGGCCGAAGAGAAACATCGCTCGGGATTTCAGTGATGGAGGTACTGTTTGTTGTCATTCCGTGTTGGATTAAAACCATGTTTTCTGCCAGTACTAGCGGCAGAAGTTGTAGCACATTATTGCCCACGGCTTGTGGATATTCACAACTACAGTGCTGCCAACAGTCTTGCTCAGAAGATTTACAACTGGAACACTCTCAACAGTAAGCAACTTTCTGGTTATGCACATTTATTTTGTGTGTGCTGCAGACAAGGGTTTTAGACGTTTAAACTTTTCCTTAACCAAGGAAGATGTCGAGGCAGTGGCAAATGCTGAAAACCAAATGATCGAAAGAATACTTAAGCTTTTGAAATATAAGGTAAATGTCTTCCGCTCCAAATTCGGTTTAGAAATTGTCATATTCTGGCAGATTGCCAAGTACAGGCCGATTAAAACAGAGTCAATGAAGCACGAGCATAATGGTCATGGTATGATGGAGAAATGGTCAAATAAGTAATCACACAGAAAAATTGCTTTCGGCAGCTCTAGTCAAAACTCAAACTAGATTTTGTAGGCCACTACCCCATGAAAAGGTCGCCCCCTAGAATGTTTAGACCGCTGAGCAGGTATGAGATTTTCGTCTTTCTTTTTATTGTTATACATGTTTTCTTGCAGAAGTCATGAAAGAGGACTTTCTGGTGTAAGTGTACAGACGACTTTGTACTGGTTCTGTTCTTGATCTGGTTCAGTTGTACAGAGTCCGAAAAGGACAGATTCTCCAGAGAGACAGGAAAAGGATGGAATGAATGAATCCCAAAAGGATATTCAACTCCGAGAGCTCCGGGAGACAATCGAGGTAACTAAGATTGTACAGTAACAGAATGATGAAATACTACAAGCAGTTGTTAGAAGCCAAAGTTATGAAGCTGGAGCAGCTTGTGAGGCTCAAAGACCACAAGATTCAAGTGCTGACAGGAAAGCCATCAAGACCTACACGACCCTGGTCTTAGTAGTTTTGTAAGTTGCCATTGTCATATCTACACATAATTTTTGCTAGTTCATTCCTTGCTGCATTGTAGTTGAGCTTGAATGACTTCACATATAGATGTGCCATATTGTTCCTTTATTGATGCACTCCCAAGGTTTGTTCTCTCATGGCCTTCAAGTGGGTATTTGTGAATCTGGAGGGGATCCACAAGTATGCCATCTCACTGGACGTGGCGTTTGAAGGCACATGTCAGAGGGATCTCCGTGCAAGAGAAGCAATGAAAGGAATTGCTTACTGGTAAATTTAAAAAACTCTTAATTCCGACCACCCTTGCTGCCACGCTGCAGTATGGCTTTGCACTATATGAGTGACGTAAGACAGAACTCTGTTGATTGCTGGTATCAGAATCTGCCCAGAGTCCCTATGTTAGGCGCCAACTTTGACCACGTCAAAGGGAGGCTCAAGGATATATTAAGGCATGTTAGGGTGAGGGATTTAACCTACCTAGGGCTCACAGTGGAGCGGTAGCGCAGTGGAGCTTTTGAGGTAGCTTGGGGGTGGTTGGGTGATGAGGAACCTCAAGAGCTGGCATAGCATAGTCTAGGGTGACTAGATCTCTGTCTTTTTGTGCTGGATTATAACATTGGTATCGGAGCAGTTGGTTGCGATAGCCGACCAAGCTAAATGCTAGAATTCTATTGTCGATGGTGGTGCCGACAATGGTGCCAACGAAGCTACGAAAATTTAGACCATTCAAGATGTGGTTCACAAGCTGCAAGCCCTTAATCAAAATTAGCAAGAGATGCAAGACGAGATGCATGGCATGATAGATACCATGCGTGGGCGTGTTGAGTCACTTGAGGCTGGACGGGGTAGCGCTCCAAGTAAGCCTTCTTTGGTAAATCGACTCAAGATTCTAACCTTTTCCGGTGATGGTGGTGTGGACGAGTGTCTCACTTGGCTAACCAATGTGAAGAAGTTTTTGGCTGCCAGGGGAACTCCAGATGCAGAGGTTTTAGTGGCTATTCCAATGGTTTTGCATGATGCAAGTCTTCGATGGTGGAATTGGCTTGAAGAGTCTTGTGTTGCGGATAAGAAACCACTAGTGTCTACCATGGATGAGTTTGAGGCTGCTTTCTATTTATGTTTTGCCCTTCATTACGACGTAGAGAATGCTTATACAGAACTTCAACATTTCTAGCAAGGGAAAATGACACTCGGGGACTATATTGAGAAGCTTACTCGCTTGATTAGTTGTGTTCCAACGAAGGATCCAGATCAGAACAAGTCCTACTTCATTGATGGCTTACATAGTGAGAGCATGTGGCAACACTTGTGTCATTCTCAGCCTACAAAGAGTTTGAAGGAGCTCTTTGATACGGCTCGTCGACTTGACAATGACAAGCACAAGTTTCGCAAACGTTCGCGGAGTCCTTCTGTCGAGAATTGTTGTGATGATCGCCGTGGACACAAGGATGGGAACAAGCATCACAAATTGAAGTCAGTGGTGACTACTTTGGATGCAAAGGGGTCCAAGAAGCAGAAGTTCTTTGTGAAGAATTATAGATAGGGTTGTCATCATTGCGGCGAATTTGGACACTGCAAGATTGATTGTCCGCAGTTATTGCATATGAGAGTCGGACTTTGAATTCCATGGAGCAACGCTATTCCACATATGAGTAAGAGTTACTCTTTATTGTTCATGCTTTGCGGACGTGGCGGCACTATCTTTATGGTGCAGCGTTCGTGGTGTTGATAGATCACAAACCACTTGTGTATCTTTTCACACAGAAGGAGTTGAACACTAGGCAAGCTCGTTGGATGGTTAAACTCATGGAGTTTGAAGAGTTTCCTATTGAGCATTATCCAGGAAAATCAAATGTGGTTGCAGATGTTTTATCTCGTGTTTGTCATGTGACGACGTTACAAACACGATTTTGTCATCATTTGAGAAAGGTGGTCAGCGAGTTTGGGCAGTTGGTTGAGCATGCTCAGGCTCAGGATGTTGAGGTGGCCTCTTTGTGAGACCAGATAAAAACCCCTTCATTGGTGGATGGGATTCTCTATTACAATGGCCGTGTATATTTGCCATGAGTGGATGCATTAACCTCAAGTATTGTAAATCATGTGAGCTTTGTCAGTGGGTTAAGGTGCCACCGGAGAAGCTGGGGGGACTTTTGCAACCTTTACTTATTCCTTAGAGTCGTTGGTGTAGTATCTCTATGGACTTCATCACTTGTTTGCCATGAATATAGAGGCAAAAGGAGCAAGTATGGGTCATAGTGAATCAGTTGACGAAGTATATGCGGTTGTTGGCTCTTTGGAATATTGTCACTGCCTCAGACTTGGCTGCAGTTTACTTGGAGAAGGTTTTTCCTAATTTTAGTTTGCCGAAGGACATTATTAGTGATCGAGATTCAAAGTTCACCAGTGGATTTTGGAAAAGCTTTGCAAAGGCTATGCAAGTGACTTTGAAACTCTCGAGTGGAGATCATCCTCAGATGGATGGGTAAACCGAGCATGTGAATCAGGTGGTGGAGGATATGCTATGTTGTAGCATTGGTCAAAGGCAAGGACAATGGCCGTTGGTGCAATTTGCTTACAGCAATAGCCAACATAGTGGAACCAAGTTAAGTTCTTACTTTGCCATGTTTAGAAGGCATCCTCGAACAACGGTGGAGTTGGGATTGCATTTGAGTAAGGACGTTCAAGATAAGCTTGATTCCGAGGTGACTAATCTGGCCACAGAACTTGATGAGATTCTGATGGTGTGCAAATGGAATTTGCATGCAACTCAGGATAGAGCAGAGAAGTTTGCCAATGAGCATCACCAATTCCGGGAATATAAGGTGGGTGATCTCGTCTTTGTGCAAATGATTTTTCCGTCAAATGAGTGGTGGAACACCTTGGTGCATTTATGAACAAGGAAGAGTGATAAACTTTCCTATTGATATGCTGGTCCATATGAAGTGCTGGAGCATATTGGTAAAGCAGCTTATCGGGTGCGGCTGCTAGTTGGGGTGAAAATTCATCTGGTATTTTATGTCAGCCAGTTGAAAGGTGTACTATCTCGGAGTGATGGGCCCAATGGCTCCTTGATGTATACGGATGTGGAAGATGGACCAGGAGCTTGAGCAGGGTTCCCCAGAAAGGGTGATCACCAGTACAACTCGTCCTTGGGACAAGGACTTTGTTGGGGGGGAAGAATTGTTAGGCGCCAACTTTGACCACATGATTAATGTCGGTCAAAGGGAGGCTCAAGGATATATTAAGGCATATTAGGGTGAGGGACTTAACCTACCCTAGGGTTTATAGTAGAGCAGTGGCACAGTGGAGCTTTTGATGTAGCTCGGGGGTGGTTGGGTGGTGAGGAACCTCAAGAGGTGGCATAGCGTAGTCTAGGGCGACTAGATCTCTGTCTTTTTACACCGGATCATAACACCCTACAAACTGCAAAATATGTTAGAAAATGCTTTACAACTGACCTCTTCCAAAATAAGATGTGAAGCTTTGATCTAGCACTATGCAGCACCATTTTCTTACCATAACATGTTCTTCTATAATTCAAATGTAATTCAAATGCAATGGATTTGGGCCAAAACTGAAATAAAATGAAGTGCCATCATTCAGTGAAGAAAATATAATTTATAGCCAAAGTACACTGAAAGAAAATCTGCACATAGTCCCACACAGGGAGGAGAACCTTGCAATAGCCCATAGATTTGTCTGCTTGTTGCTCAGCATCCTGCTGCTTCTCCTCACTCTCGTTAGCCCTCTCTCCCACCCTAAAAAACACAATTAAAATGTATTTATGATCCCAAATGTCAGACATTTTACATTCAAATATCAGCTGTTAGATCGTATAATCTTGGAAGAATATGTGACACCTAGATTAAGGGGCTCTTTCCTTTAAAATAGTAGGGAAGCTAGCTCCACTGGGATAGTTAGATGTTTTATGAATTAATAAATCAGAATTTTCATTATCTTATAGAGGGAACAATTTCTTAGAACTCGCTTAGGCTCTCTAATATGGAAGAGTCTTTTGGTTTGCATTTAATCTTTGGCTCTTTTGCGAGTGCACATTTAGTCCCACTGGTGGTCCTGGACTGATACTGTCGATGCATTTGAGAAAGAGTTGCTTGTGCTTAAGTTTACTATAAAGAAAAAAGACATAAAAAGGCCCAGTCAGTAGCAATAGGAAAATTTGATTGCTCACAGAAAGCAAGTTTCTTCAAAAGAAAAGTCTTATTCAATGGTGCCTTTTTTCTGTTACATCATGTGAATTAAAACACATGTCTACTGAGTGCCAATCCCACCAACAGGAAGAGAGTAACTCTAGGCCCACAAAGTTGCCTCAGGAGACAGGTAGTTGATTTCGTAATTGTCAAAAAATGAATTCATCCATTTCATCTACTTTGGGAATGATGTGCTACCATTTTTTAACCCTGTTAAGCTTCCATAACCAGTATTAGCTTGCTGTGGATAATCATCAAATAAAGTTGATGTATGTTAGGTGAATGGGTATTTATGATTGCATTTTTTGATAAATGAATATATAGTGAAAGTCGTTTTCTCTTGCAAGTTTCTCATAACTGTGAGACAAATCATATGTAACTATTTTAAGAGCATGCACATAAATAAAGTATATCCACATAATATTTATTTTACTTATGCACATACATATGTCGCATGCTCTTCCAGTGCAGTAAACTCCATACCTTTGTTAGCTTGAATCTCCCAGGTTTCTTCAAATGGTGTGTATGCCTGATTAGAATGTTGTATTCCACCACAACCAGAAAATGAATACACAGTGCCCTGGACAATCTTATCAGACAAAGCCACTGGACAATCATCAGAATTGACAATTCTGATCTCTGTTCCTTGGACATCAACGATGTTGAATGACATTATGCATCCAGACCTTTTCATGTTGAAATGTATCAACTTGTTCTTGTTGTGACTCTTGAGTGGCTTGACCACCTGTAAGAATGGCACCTCTTTTACAGTGGCCCTTTACATGAATGGAACTGTAGTATACTGTTCTTCAAGTTTTTTCTTTGGTAGTATGTTTCATATCTTTTTTTAAGCCAACGAGGCACCCAATAGCCATGGAAATATTTGAGAACAAGAAAAAGCGAATACTTCAAACACTGATGAGACTTCATTTGCCAAAAAAACAATTTTTTTTCATCACATTCTGGTGTTATCACATGATGAAAGCCTTTTGCTGTGATCTATGGCATCTATTTGAAGGTTTTGAATTTCAACTGTTAGATTATAAGTATATTCACAAATCATATTCTAAATATGGAATAAAAGATACCAGATGCCATATGCCAATAGCACTTTTAAATAAGGGAGTATGATTAATATATTGTTAAAATGTCTAATATAAATATTTTTAAATTGTTATTTTCTATATTTCCTATTGGATTTATATCATTCTCACAAATTTACACTCAATTGTGTACTATTTAGAAACCATTAACTTCTATAATTCTAAATATTTAATTTACCATTGTGATCTAATAGGATATTTTCCTCATGCTTAGATAGCAACTCTCAAGGATTGAGATAATAAAAATGCTGAGAATCTCTAGAGATAAATCAAAATATTTATGTAACTTATGTGACTTTTGACTTTTCACTGTGTTAGTATTTAAACAAAAGGTAAAACTCAAGTGAAGCTGCTAGCAGATTTAAGTAAGTTTATAAGAAAGAAGACTAATAGAAAATATAAATAAGGTTGGTAATTTCTTGAGAAATTATTTCATGAGGAATTGATAATCTCTTGAGGAATTTAAATTTGTATGTTTATGAGATAGTTTATACCATATCAAATACCATGTCATATATGAGATATGAATGCATAGTGTGGTCATAAAGCATTAGTACAGGTGTGTTTTAATATGTCTCTAAAATACTCATTTTCTTTGGATGTACCTCCTTTCAAACACCTGGAAGACAAATGATATCTTCATTGGCAGTTTTTCTCATAGATTTAATTCTCATAGGAAACAAGGTTCCAAGGTTCTATTTTAAGGTTGCAATGATGCTACTTACAAGTAGTAAGACCATTTTATACTCCCAGTCTCTATAGCATTTAGAAGTTTTATTTCTATCAAATTTTTCTTAGTCTTCACAACAATTAGAATCCCCCTTTTATCTCAAATATTTTGTCCTGGTAGAAAATATCTTATACACTCTTGATCAATTGTTGATGAAACTATATAGAGTTGATGAAGCCTTATTAGGGTTGTATTAAAAATGTCATGTTCAATTAAAATTGAACTAAGATTAACAGTTTCTTGACATATTTTTTTAATTTCCTGATGGATAGTAAAACTAGAGCATTGATATTACTTTATCTTTTCTCATCTCTTATGATTTATTGTTGCAAAGTATTATTTTTACATTGGCACAAAAGAGCCTTAAAGCTTGTTTATCTATTATAAAAGCATTTTTTAGACAAGAGAAAGATAAAAAAGAAACATCAGTTGCTTACTTAGGTCCTTCATACCAAAACTTTTGGCACAAAATACCAGCCAATAAGGGAAATTTATTCTTTCATGTATATAAAATGTATGGAGAATCTGGTGGTTTTCACTCACCATATAACTATAGCTCAAATCTTGCTTTTAAAGTATTGCATATTTAGTCAATTCATTCTTCTTTGACTCTTAATGGTAGAGATATTACCTTTTCTTGCCACCTTTTATGTTGTAAGAAACTCTTGTGTATTTTTTAGATTCTCTTGATTTATATTTTCTCAATTCAATTAGAACCATTCTTTATTGCCAGCTTATAAGATTTAATGTAAATGTGGCTGCAATCTGAATAAGTTTACTTATGTATATTTTGAAATTCAAAACAAGATACAATTGCTTTTAAAGTTTAACAGAAATCTTGTGGATGTGTTAAGGGTTGTGCAGCTTTTTATAAAGGCATTAAAAACATAATCAAACTGTCAAATTTAAATTTATGATGATAAAAAAATTAGCTTGTGTTATCTAACAGTATCTAATTGCATTAATTGCATTATTGTCTATTTTTCTGGAGATTATTAACAGAATGTTTTTAGAAAAAATTAACCTTGTATACAATTAAAATTTCTAACATTGCAAACTTACAAAAGAAGATTTATATTTCTTGGGTGTGCTATATCTCCTAGTAGAGCTGGGGTCTTGCTAGTATCATACTCCCTTTACTAAATCTTCTATTGGCATCTGGCATCTAGGCATCACATATTCCTATTTTGGAATGTTATTTACAAATATACATTTGAACTAATGGTTAAAATTTAAAAACTTGAAATAGATGGCATAGATCACATGCCTAAAGGGTGGTAACGCTTCAACTTTGTAATGACACTCCAAATCAAGTGAATTTCAAGTGAATTTTTGTAGGGTGATTGGGTAAATTACCGGCTGCAAAGTAGCTCTCTCTCTCTCTCTCTCTCTCTTCTTGTAGTCTATATACTTTCCACCAGTTTATATTTGAGAATTCAAAGCCCGATTCTTTGCGGATTGCTGATTTTGCATCATATATTTTCCTTGCCAAATGATGGTGCTCAGTCTATATCATGACACTTCCACAGTGCAAGATTGCCAAGTAAGTTTGAAGTTTTATCACAATGAATGCTTCTTTTCTAGCATGCAAGGCAGCATGACTAACTCTCTTGTTCTTGCATTTTCGGGCTGGAGGGTGCATGTCCACTCAAAGCTGATGGTGCTGTAGCTGCAGATGACTATTGAGCGGGAGTTCCAGGTCCTGGTGAGCACCCTGTATGTGTCCAGAAATCAGTCCCTACTCATAGCCAAGGATCCCAGTGGCGCTATACTCATGGTACTAGACATGACGGATCTCTAAGCTGCATAGATACTGGGCACTGATCCACTATGTTTCTGTTTTACAGTGGAAAGTGGGAGGTGGCCAGCCCAAAGGTGATGCTGTTGGGGGTATTTGACAAGAAGATGACCATGGACGACCTCATTGCCAGGCAGACAAGGATCATAAATACAAGGATGATTGTGTCTTTTAGGGCAGGAGAGAGCAATAGTTGATGACAACAGCAGGAAGACAAAATCTTTATCTCTGGATCTGGCACTGTTATGCATGCGTAATGATGCACACTCCAATGCAAGATAAGTGCCATGCATTAGCAAACGGCTACTATCAAATTGCACATGCTTGAGTGAACAGGAATTGAATTTCTTGAGTGAATAGGACTAAGTGAGTAATTTTCTGCTTTGTCTAATCAAAGATGGAGCATCAGTTGCTGATATTAACAGAATGCTTGCAGAACTCCAAGCTTTAATTGGCTGTATTGCTTTAATCTATATCTGTACCAATGCATCCCCTCATGATTGATTAATCTGGGAATAGTGTGACTTTATTGTGATGGATTATTCCAGCAAAAATGTGGTTGGTGAATTTTTTTCCTGAATATGCTGAGTATAGAGTCAATCTGTTTCTAGGTATTTTGAAGGAGAATTAACTGCCTGAGTAAAATTCCCTGTTGGCAATATAGCTGTAAGACACAAATCTTTTAAGTCTCAAAGTGGGGCCAAAAGAGTGCCACATGGTAATGGCTAAAGTAGAAGTCTAATGAGCATAACATATTTGAACTGAAAATTCTGACTTAGAAAGTTGAGAGTGGGAGTGGAACTCCCAAAGAAGTGCTTGAGGAAGGAGTTCAAAATGATCAATAAGTGAGTCTCTAAAAAGTTTTGGCAAGTGTCATGGCATATCGAAGTGTTAAGACCAAGTCTGAGAAGGAGTCCGAGATGGGTCTGAGATCAAGAACGAGACCAAGATTGAGACCGAGATTGGGTTCGAGTCCAAGTCTGAGTTTGAACCCAAATTCGAGGGTGAAAGCCCAAAGTGATCATCCCCTAGACTTTGGGGGGTTTGGTGAGTCCCTGTGGGATAGTAGGGAGAGAACTCTAATGGAACTAATTTAGTCAAGAAAGGTTAGTGTGATTAAGGAAAGTTACACTTATGTGGTGGTTGACGATATAATCACTAAAGAGTCCAAGGCTAGAGTGAACACGGATGGACAAGTGGGATAGCTTAGTGAAGTGTTCAAGAGCCAACTTTATCTTTACCGAGAGATCAAATGTGTCAGGAATCCCTCAATTCTTGCCACATTCTTGACTCTCGCCGGATTCCTGACCTGCAGACCACATTCTTGACTCTCGAGACATTTCCCTATTCCTGAGTCTCGAGACACTTCCCGATTCCTGAGTCTTGAGCCACATTCCTGATGATGATGTGGCGCCTCCTCGACCTCAACTGTATTTAGGCCGTCCTCGATCCAAGAGTGGTGGAGCTTCATCAACCTATAGTATATATAGGTTAGCCTTGTTCCATTTCTCCACAATCTGAATCAACACCAGTCTAAGGCCTCTTCTTTGTTTTCACTAGCTTTTTCTCTTTGTCTTTAGCATTTTCCAGTCTTGATCTTGTTGGGGGTCTTGACAGTTTGATTCAGATTGTGTTTTTTGCTTTTCTTTTAGCTCGTTTTGATTATTTGATTGCCTTTGTCTTTTTCCCCCTTTTCTTTTCTTTCTTCTTGCCAATGGAGTCTCCAAGCCATCCTGATTTCTTTGCCGAAGTCCTTGCAAAAATCCAGTCTGAGAATACCGAGCTGAAGGCGACCTTCTTCGCATGCAGCAGGAGCTTGCTTCACTTTCGGCTCAAGGATCCAGCAAAGTTCCTGAACCGAAGGTGAGTTTCCCGGTGAAATTTTCAGGCAAGCGTTCGGAGCTTCGTGGATTTTTGAACCAAATGGAGCTGATCTTTGCACTTCAACATCGGCGGTACCCCACTCCCGAGTCTCAAATCGGCGCGATTGGGACGTTGCTCGAGGGTGCAGCTTTGTCATGGTTTTCTCCTCTTTTGGAGAAGAGCATGAAAGGGGTCGTGGTTCCGGAGCTGATGGATCTTCAATTGTTCAAAGAGAAGCTCGAAACATGTTTTGGCGAGACGGATCGGGTTCGGGCTGCTACCACAAAGATGAGACGTCTCTCTCAGGGGTCTCGTCCTGCCTCGATCTACGCTGCAGAGTTCCAACTCCTTGCCTTGGACACTCAGTGGGATGAGCGGGCCGTGATTGGCCAATTTCGTTTTGGCCTCAACAACGGTGTCAAGGATTTGTTGCTCATCATGGAGGATCCCAAGGACCTGTCGGACGCCATCAACAAAGCTGTTCGATGTGACAATCGTCTCTTTGAACGTCGTCAGGAAAGTCGCCGCGCCGCTGTTTTTCCGTCCCAGACTTAGGAATCCCAGCTTGAGTCTTCGGGGCATAGTCCTGAACCTACTGCTCCGGTCCCGATGGATATTTTTGGTACTCCCCAACTCATTAGAGGGAAGTTGAGTCCTGCTAAGAGGCAACGTCGAATATCTCATAATCTTTGCCTCACTGTGCTGATCCTAATCACAAAGCAGCTGTGTGTCCCAGGAAGCCTCCCCGATTGCTCGAGTTCACTCTGCCTCAAAGTCCACTTCTGTTGCAGTCGGGAAACGACCCTGTCCAAACAGAGTAGGAGCTGTCTGTTTGGACTCCCCAAATAAAAATCACTTTTCTTCCTTATCAAGCTCCTCACCACCTTTCATCAAAGCCACCACCAATTCCCGCAACTTCCGCATCCCATGTCTCCTTTCTTTCACCGGACAATCAGGACTCAAGGCTTTGGCGCTACTGGACTCGGGTGCAACTTCCTGCTTCATGGACACGGACTTTGCTGCCTGACATTATGTTCCTCTTTCTCCTACCATACAGGATCTGAGGGTTGAAGGCATCGGCGGGCATTTTGTGTCTCCATCTTCTGGACTTAGGGAAACATTGCCCGTTTGAGTACACATCGGGTCCACCGTCACCGATATCGCCTTCAACATCATCAACAACAAGTCCTCCTCTGTGGTGCTCGGTCTTCCTTGGTTCCAACTACATCAGCCTCAGATTTGTTGGAAGGACTTACAGCTCATCTCTCCCACATCACCATCTCCCACGGCTTCCCTTGATGTTCATCGAGTCCGAATCAGGAAACGTTCCCTAAACTCAAGTCGGGGTTCTGTTCCTGACTCTACGAAGTTTTCATCCTCTTCTTTTTCCTCTCTTCCATTTTACACTGGACAGTATCCTCGTCTCATCATTCCATTTAGTCGTACCCCTTCTCCTATCTCCACAATCACTATGAAAGAACTCCTTCATGAAGAACCTCTTTTTCTTTTTGCTTTGCATGTTTCTCCTGTCAGTCTTCCTGAGAAGTATCATAATTTTGGGGATGTGTTTGACAAGAAAAAAGCTAGTGTACTACCTGTTCATCGGCCTTATGATTGTCCCATTGATTTACAGGAAGGAGCGTCACCTCCGTGGGGGCCTATCTACGGGTTATCCCCGTCCGAGCTTAAGGCCCTCAAAGAGTACGTGGATGAGAACCTTGCCTCGGGCTACATTCAGCATTCGCAGTCCCCGGCTGGAGCGCCTGTCTTCTTTGTCAAGAAGAAGGATGGGAGCTTGCGGCTAGTCATCGACTATCGAGGTTTGAACAAGGTGACTGTTCGGAACCGTTATCCGCTGCCCCTGATCTCGGACCTGTTGGAACGCCTCGGCGGTGCCCGCTTCTTCACCAAGATCGACCTCCGTGGAGCGTACAACCTGATCCGGATCTGGCCTGGTGATGAATGGAAGACTGCGTTCCGAACCTGCTATGGCCACTTCGAGTACACTGTCATGCCATTTGGCTTGACAAATGCTCCAGCGGTTTTCCAACACATGGCGAACGACGTTTTTCGGGAGTTTCTTGATCAGATGGTGATCGTCTACCTCGATGACATCCTCATCTACTCAAAAACTCAGGAGGAGCATGACGAACATGTTCGCAAGGTGCTAGCGAAGCTGCGAGAACATGACCTATACGCGAAGCTTGAGAAATGTTCCTTTGATCAGCAGTCTGTGGAGTTCCTTGGGTACATTGTCACTCCTGAGGGTATCACGATGGATCCTGCTAAAGTCAAGACTATTCTCGAATGGGAGCCTCCACAATCAATGTCGGACGTTCAGGTTTTCCTTGGCTTCGCCAACTTCTACCGCAAATTCATTGATCACTACTCTGACATTGTCCTTCCTCTCACACATCTCACTCGCAAGGATGTTCCCTTCTCTTGGTCTGCTGCTGCCCAGCAGGCCTTCGACACACTCAAGGCGGCCTTCAGTTCTGCTCCTGTCTTGATCCATGCTGATTCCTCACAACCTTTCTTCATCGAGGCTGACGCCTCCGACTTTGCCATTGGTGCTGTGCTGTCTCAACTCGGAGCGGATCACGAACTTCATCCGGTCGCTTTCCATTCTCGGAAATTCCAGCCTGCGGAGATCAATTACGAAATCCACGACAAGGAGCTCCTTGCCATCGTGGATTCCTTTGGAGAGTGGTGCCGTTTCTTGGGGGGGCGAGCCATCAAACAACAGTCTGGACGGATCACAAAAATCTCGAGTACTTTGCCACTTCCCGAGTTTTAAGCCGTCGTCAAGCAAGGTGGGCACAATTCCTGAGTCCAAGACCGACTCTAAGACCAAATTCGAGATAAAGTCCGGGATCAAATCCAAGGCCGACTCGGAGACCGAGTTCGAGACCGAGTTCAAGACAGAGTCCGAGATCCAAGATCAGGTTTGAGACCGAGTCCGAGGTTGAGTTTGAAGTCGGGTCTGAGATCAAGTCCAAGATCGAGTCAAAGACTGAGTCCGAGATCGAGTCAAAGACTGAGTCCGAAGTTGGGTTCGACATCGAGTCCGAGACTGAGTCCGAGTACTAATACAGGTCAAGGGATGAAAGCCTAAAGTGTGCGTCTCCCAGGGGGGAGAGGGGGGCGGGGGGGGAGTTGCAGGGGGTTCAAAAAGTATAGTAGGGATAGTGAGGTCTAGGAACCAGTCTTGAAGGAACTCTCCAGTGGTGCTTCCAAACTGACTTGAGGTTGAGACTGGGGCTGAGGGGCCTCGGGTGGGAGTGAGCATGGACTCGAGTGGTGCCGGAAGGGCCACCTAAGGAAATGTTCAAGAGCAACTCCCACTCCCAAAAGGGAAACCGACTACGGTGCTCCCAGCTCATGTGGAATGGTGCCCCATTTGAGTACCTTGCGGCTCATTGGTCCTCACCCTTCCTAAGGACTTGGGCCTTCCCTTCGGGATAGAAGTGGGGGGGTAGAGGTACCCATACAGGGCCATTAGGCCATGGTGTTTTGCCCCGGCGTCCCGAAGCATGTGTTGCACCCAAGACTTGGGATTTAGAGGGTCCCATGATCAAGTCTTGTGGTACCAAGGGAGGTTAGGAACCTGGAGGCTTAGTGTGCTTGGTTGCTTGTACTTACGGGGAGTGTAGCCGAACCTTAAGTCCAGTTTAACTTGGAGAGGGGGATTAGGAAATATTTGGGAATCTATGAATGGATGGCTAACGCTCCATTGCTCGTGTAGTGAGTAGCTAAAACCAAGTAGGACCAAGTAGGAGCTGGTACCATAGGCGGGAACCTTGGCGAGGGAACTTAGTTAAAACCAAGGCAGTATTGGTCGGATAGACGAGGTAAGCTGACAAATTGGAAAGGAAAAATTTGTAGCTTACAATTTGGTATCGGAGCCTTTTCCTCAGTTCTAACGAAGGATAGAGGTGGATTGCTGGGAGATGGCAAAGGTAGGGCATAAACGAACCAAGGTAGAGATGAATCCTCTGCCAGAGCTGGAGCCTCTGATTGAACAAAGGGCTATGGATGAGGAATCCTTGCATGAGGAGGACTCCAATAAGGAAACTTCGAAATAGGAGTCTGGTGGGGAGGTTCGGTCATCCAAGGTTTGATTGGACGTTCTAGAAGGACAATTGGCACAGACCAATGCCCTGTTGGAAACTCTCATACATAAGCTAAAGCGTGATGAGAAGCAAAAGAAAAAGCAAAAGACTACGGATGCTGGCAGCGCAGAAGGTGCAGACCCTTCAGTAGGGATTGAGGTAGAACTAAACAAGGTTGAATAGACCGAAGTGGAATCAATCCCTCAAGCAGTTTCGAAGTACAAACCAAAACCCCCACCGGTCTTCAAGGGAGTGAATGACTATATGATGATGGAGGATTGGTTTTACAATATGGAAGACTACTTTCGAGCATTGCGGTGACCGAGTTCGGAGAAGGCCCTATGTATAAAACCATACTTGGTAGATAATGCCAAGTCTTGGTGGAGAACGACAGAGGCTAATGAAGGACCGGTAGCCACTTGGGAAATGATGAAGGCGAGGATCCACGCTATATACGTTCCTCCGAATGCTACTCTGCACCTAAGGGATGAGTTGAGTAGGCTAAAGTAGACCAGAACCATTCAAGAGTATGTGAATGGGTTTATGACAAAGAGGATACTGGTCACGGATATGGGTGATATGGATGCATTCCATGCCTTCATATTAGGTTTGCAAACCTAGGCTCGCAGTGAGGTGATGCGTTGGAACCCGACCAACTACAAGGAAGTGTTGGATGCAACTATCAAGGTGCATTTCAACAATAACTTGCGAAAGGGGAACATGACGGGGTCGGGGTCCACGTTTAGCAAAGGGGCCAAACCAAAGGGAACATATAGCAAAGGGAAATTCAAAAAGAGTTTCTCTAAGAATGAGTTCTCGGGGTTCTGGAAAGGCAGAACCAGTGGCTAGTGAGCGAGTACGTGGGGAATCAAGCAAAAAGAGACAAACCGACGGATAAGAAAGGCAAGTTGGCTAGTAGCGTGGGAAACAATATATACTACAACTGCAGTGAAGTGGGACACTTCTCGAGGGAATGTCCCTACCCGAAGAAGGCCAGAGCCAGTATGGCCATTAAGTCGGGTGAAATTTAAACTGAGGTACGTGATTCAGTTCTAAACTCAAAGTTACTCATTACACGAGCAACTTTGGTAGAGAGTCATTCACGACATCTACTATCCCTTTGTGGGAAGCTCGGAGGTAGCTTTGTTAAGATCCTTATTGACACGGATGCTTTAGATAATTTTGTGGCTGCAGACATAGTCCAGCAAGCCAGATGTAAGGAACCAACTCGCCGAGGTGTCGTAGGCTAAAAGAACCCCGAAAGCATGACCAAAATGACAAAGAGTTCATCGGATGGGACCAAGTCAAGGATCGAGTCCAAGACCGACTCTAGGACCGAGTTCGAGATAGAGTCCGGAATCGAGTCCGAGACCGACTCGGGGACCGAGTTCGAGTCCGAGTTCGAGACCGAGTTCGAGACGGAGTCCGAGATCCGAAATCGGGTCCGAGATCAAGTCCGAGGTCGAGTTCGAGGTCGGGTCCGAGATCGGGTCCAAGATCGAGTCCGAGATCGAGTTCGAGACCGAATCCGAAGTCGGATCCGAAATCGGGTCTGAGATCGAGCCAGAGACTAAGTCCAAATACTAATACGGGTCAAGGGGTGAAAGCCCAAAGCGTGCGTCTCCAAGGGGGGGGGGCTGCAGGAGGTTCCAAAAGTATAGTAGGGATAGTGAGGTCCAGGAACCAGTTCTGAAGGGGCTCTCTAGTGGGGCTCCCAAACCGACTTGAGGTTGGGACTGGGACCGAGGGGCCTTGGGTGGGAGTGAACATGGACTTGGTTGGTGCCGGAGGGGCCATCCAAGGAAGTGCTCAAGAGCAGCTCCCACTCCCGAAAGGGAAACCGATTGCGGTGCTCCCGGCTCATGTGGAGTGGTGCCCCACTTGAGTATTATGCGGCTCATTGGTCCTCGCCCTTCCTAGGGGCTTGGGCCTTCCTTCGGGATGGAAGTGGGGGGGTAGAGGTACCCATACCGGGCCGCTAGGCCACGGTGTTTCGCCCCGGCGTCTCGAAGCAAGTGTTGCACTCAAGACTTGGGATTTAGAGGGTCCCATGATCAAGTCTTGTGGTACCAAAGGATGTTAGGAACCCTGAAGCTTGGTGTGCTTGGCTGCTTGTGCTTGCGGGGAGTGTAGCCGAACCTTAAGTCCAGTCTAACCCGGGGAGGGGGATTGGGAGTGATTTGGGAATCCGTGGATGGATGGCTAACACTCCGTTGCTCGTGCAGTGAATAGCTGAAACCAAGTAGGAGCTGGTACCATAGGCGAGAACCTTGGCAAGGGAACTTAGCAAAAGCCAAGGCAGTGTTGGACGGATAGACGAGGTAAGCTGGCAAATTGGAAAGGAAAAATTTGTGGCTTACACCAGACTAACGGTGCAGTGGCTAGGTGAACCAAATACTATAGAGTTTGTTCAAAGTAGCCAAAGCACTAATGAGGTACTTCGATAAGCGAGACTTGAAGTAGGGATGTGGAAAGTAAATATGGATTTCACCGTGTTAGATATGGTGGGATTTAACATAATTTTTGGGATGGATTGGTTCAATCGGTTCATTGTAGCCCTACATGGACAAGGTAGGAACTTTGTGGTACAAGCAAATGCCCAAGGAAGAAGATCTAGGGTGGAGGCCCAGGATCTAAAGGTAAGGCCATGCAAGGCCAAAGATTCCTACATAAACCTGGTGTCCACGAGAGGACAACTCATTAAAGGAACCAAGGCAGCATTTTTGTGCTTACTCTCGGCAAAGAGTGACAAAAAGATGAGAACGAAAGAAGCATCTTTAGTGATCTAGCGGGTGTTAGATCAATTCCAAGATACCATGCCAGAGGAGCTACCGACGGGGTTGCCCCCCACACGATTGATAGAATATAAGATTGAGCTGGTCAAGGGTGTTGAGGCGGTGGTTCGTCCCCCCTATCGTTTGAATGAAAAGGAACTTGAAGAGCTCAAGTGCCAACTAGAGGAGTTGGTGGACAAAGGGTATGTTAGGTTGAACAAGTTGCCGTATGGGGCGCTAGTGTTATTTGTGAAAAAGAAAGATGGATCTATGTGCATGTGCATAGACTACCGGTTGCTCAACAAGTATACAAAGAAGAACAAGTACCCTTTGCCAAGGATTAAGGACTTGTTCGATAGGTTGGGAAAGGCAAAATACTTCTTGAGGATTAACCTAAGGTTAGGATACTACCAAATCAGGGTAGCAGAGGAAGATGTCGAGAAGACAACCTGTCAAACAAGGTATGGGAGCTTTGAGTTTCTGGTGATGCCTTTCGGGCTATACAATGCGCCGGCAACGTTTTCGATGTTGATGAACTACATCTTTGTACCCTATCTGGATCATTTTGTGGTCGTCTATAGTGACGACATCCTGATCTATAGTGAAACGCTAGAGGAGCATGCCAAACACTTGATGAAGCTATCTGAGAAACTAAGGGAACACCAGCTGTATGTTAAAGAGAGCAAATGTGACTTTGCTTAACAAGAAGTAAAGTTTCTCGGGCATGTGGTGGGCAAGGATGAGCTCAAGATGGACCCTGAGAAGGTCCAAGGGATCCAGGATTGGGAGCGACTATTGAATGTGCACAAGTTAAGGGCATTTTTGGGGCTATGCAACTACTACCGAAAGTTTATCAAACACTATTCGAGAGTAGCCCTGCCCTTAACAAACCAAACGGGAAAAGGGAAGATGGTATGGACAATGGAATGCAAGGTGGCATTTATCCACCTCAAAGGGAAGTTGAGGAAGGCTCCCGTGTTGGTATTACCAGACTTTGGTAAGGACTTTGAGGTAGAAACAAATGCTTCAGACTTTGCGTTGGGCGCAATGTTGAAGCAAAAAAACCATCCAATAGCGTTCTTCTCAAAAAAGTTGGACAAGGCTCAACAGAAGTGGCCTACCCACAAGAAGGAATTGTTTACGGTGGTCAAGGCGCTCAAGGAGTGGCGACACTACCTTGGGAGACACTTCAAGGTTTACACGGACAATATGGCAATGAAACACTTCTTGTCACAGCCCAACCTAAGAGGGAAACAGGGTCAATGGGCCAATGCTTTGGCCGAGTTTGATTGCGAGATTCTGTACAAGCCTGGGAAGAGCAACATCATGGCAAATGTGCTAAGTCGAAAAGTGAGCTTGAAGTTGGCGATATCCAGTGGGACAGCAACCTTTTGGGATGATGTGCGGATAGCATATGAGAACAATGGTCTAGCACAAGAAGTGTTGCTAAGGAATCTAGAGGCACGGGAAACTCACTAGAGAGGTGAGCTGCCAACAAAAGAGAAAACGGGCTATACAGAACGCAACGGGCTTATCTATTACAAGCAAACAAGGGTGTATGTTCCAGAAGGGGAACTAAGGAAGGTAGCCTTAGAAGAGTGTCATGACAGACCTCTTGCGGGACACAGCGGAGTGCCCAAAACGATGGGCTTACTCAAAAGGAAGTACCACTAGCTAGATATGGTTAAGGACATCCAAGACTATGTAAAGACATGTCCAACATGTCAGCAGGTCAAAGCCATGTCTAAGGCTAGTGGGGGTTTGTTACAAAGCATCCCAATTCCAGATCATTCGTGGAAATGTCTTACGATGGACTTCATTACAGGACTCCCCCCAAGTGAGGGGTTTGATGCGATACTCGTGGTGGTGGACCAATTTTCAAAGATGGCACATTTCATACCTACCACAACGGAAGTGGACGCGGAAGGTTTGGCAAAGCTATTCTTTGAACAAGTGGTTTGAGTGCAGGGAAGGCCAGAGGAGATCATCTCAGATCGAGATAAGATCTTCACCAGCAAGTTCTGGAGAACTCTCCTAGAACAGTATTGCACCAAGTTGAAATTCAACACAGCCTATCACCCACAGACAAGTATTGGGTATTAAGTCAAGTTGGATGGCACTAACACTTCTTAACAGATGGACAAACAGAAAGGGTGAATAGGCAGTTGGAGGATTATTTATGATTCTATGTCTTCGGAGACTAGACTGATTGGGTAAGTCATTTGGGACTTGCAGAAATGTGCTATAACAACTCACTACACTCAAGTATCGGGGTGAGCCTATGGGAAGTCATCAATAGGCGAACTATTGAAGGTCCTGTGGAACTTGGCGTGGCTGAGATCATGGAGAGTTACTTGCAGTGGAGGCATTCATGGCGGAAAGACTCAACATTTGGAATCTAGTGAGGGATTCCTTGAAACAGGCTCAACAAAGGCAAACCAAGTATGTGAACCAGAAGTGTCGAGATATAGAGTTCCAACCTGGGGAGAAGGTGTAGCTGAACACCAAGAACCTAAGGCTACAAAGTGGGATCAGCCGGAAGTTGACCTAAAGGTAAGATGCATGTATTCCTAGAAATGAACTGATCTTGAGTTCCTTAAGCAGATTCACAGGGCCTTACGAGATTGAGGCACGAATCAGTAAAGTGGCTTATTGCCTCCGACTTCCTTGAGAGACGGGGAAGATGCACCCAGTGTTCCATGTGAACCTACTCAAGCCGTACTTTGAGGATCTGCTTCACACGGACCAAGTGAGACCTTTACCTGAGGTTCTCCAAGTGGAAGAGGAATACGATGTGGAGGCCATCCTCAATGCGCGCAAAAGCAAGTAATAAGGACACAAGGTGAGAGAGTTCCATGTGAAGTAAAAAGGATTTCCACACTGCGAAGCAAAATGGGAACCGGAGGAGAACCTAGCGAATAAGATCTAGTGAAGGAATTTCTACAAGGTAGAAACCTATGTACTTATGCAAAGTTCAATTAAAAGCATCCATTTGTGAAGTTGAGCAATGGCATATGTTGGGACCCAAAGGTGCGCCAAAGGTAAGCTAATCAGTATGGGTTAGCTAGATGTAAGCCATAAATTTTTCCTTTCCAATTTCCTAGCTTACCTCGTCTATCCGTCCAACACTGCCTTGGCTTTTGCTAAGTTCCCTTGCCAAGGTTCTCGCCTATGGTACCAGCTCAACCTAACATACCCTTCCTCAACCTAACATACCCTTTGTCCACCAACTCCTCTAGTTGGCACTTGAGCTCCTTGAGTTCTTTTTCGTTCAAACGATAGGGGGGACGAACCACCACCTCAGCACCCTCGACCAGCTCAATCTTATGTTCTATCAGTCGTGCGGGGGGCAACCCCGCCGGTAGCTCCTCCGGCATGGTATCCTGGAATTAGTTCAACACCCGCTGGATCACTAAAGGTACTTCTTCCGTTCCTGTCTCTTTGTCACTCTTCACCGAGAGTAAGCACAAAAATGCTGCCTTAGTTCCTTTAGTGAGTTGTCCTCTCGTGGACACCAGGTTTAAGCAGGAATCTTTGGCCTTGCTTTGCCCTACCTTTAGATCCTGGGCCTCCACCCTAGATCTTCTTCCTTGGGCATTTGCCAGTACCACAAGGTTCCTACCTTGTCCATGCAGGGCTACCATGAACCGATTGAACCAATCCATTCCAAAGATCATGTCAAATCCCGCCATGTCCAACACGGTGAAATCCATGTCTACTTTCCATGTCCCTACTTCGACTCTCGCTTGTCGAAGTACCTCATCAGTGCTTTGGCTACCTTGAACAAACTCTATAGTCCTTGGTTCGCCTAGCCGTTGCACCGTTAGTCCGGCTTGCCGGACTATGTCTGTAGCCAAAAAATTATCCGAAGCACCTGTGTCAATAAGGATCTCAACAAAGCTACCTCCGAGCTTCCCTCGGAGGGCTAGTAGATGTCGCGAACGACTCTCTACCAAAGTTGCTCATGTAATGAATTTTGAGTTAGGGACTGGATCACATACCTCAGTTTGGACTTCACCCGACTTGATGGCCATATTGGCTTTGGCCTTCTTCGGGTAGGGACATTCCCTCGAAAAGTGTCCCGCTTCACCGTAGTTGTAGCATACGTTGTTTCCCACGCTGCTATACGACTTGACCTTCTTATCCATGGGTTTGTCTTTTTTCGCTTGACTCCCCCACGTACTCGCTCGCTGGCCACCAGATTTGCCTTTCCGGAACCCCGAGGACTCATTCTTAGAGAAACGCTTCTTGAATTTCCCCCTGCTATACGTTCCCCTTGGTTTGACCCCTTTGCTAAACGTGGATCCCGACCCCGTCATGTTCCCCTTTCGCAGGTTATCGTTGAAATGCACCTTGATGGCTGCATCCAACGCTTCCTTGTAGTTGGTCGGGTTCCAGCGCATCACCTCACCGCGAGCCCAGGTTTGCAAACCCGATATGAAGGCATGGAACGCATCCATATCCCCCATGTCCGTGACAAGTATCCTCTTTGCCATGAACCCATTCACATATTCCTGGATGGTTCCAGTCTGCTTCAGCCTACTCAGCTCATCTCTCAGATGCAGAGTGGCATTCGGAGGAACGTATGTTGCGCGGATCCTCGCCTTCATCATGTCCCAAGTGGCCACCGGTCCTTCGTTGGCCTTCGTTGTTCTCCACCAAGACTTGGCATTATCTGCCAAGTATGGTTTTGCACATGGGACCTTCTCCGAGCTCGGTAATCGCAACAATCGGAAGTAGTCCTCCATATCGTAAAACCAATCCTCCACCACCTTATAGTCGTTCACTCCCTTGAAGACCGGTGGGGGCTTTGGTTTGTACTTGGGAATTGCCTGAGGGACTGATTCCACTTCGGTCTGTTTGACCTTGTCTGGTTTTGCCTCAGTCCCTGCCGAAGGGTCCGCACCTTTTGCGCTGCCAGCATCCGCAGTCTTTCGCTTTTTCTTCCGCTTCTCGTCACGCTTTAGCTTGCATACGAGAGTCTCCAGCAGGGCATTGGTCTGCACTAATTGTCCTTCTAGAATGTCCAATCGAGCCTTGGATGACCAAACCTCACCACTGGACTCCTGTTTGGAAGTTTCCTTACTGGAGTCCTCCTCATGCAAGGATTCCTCATCCATAGCCTTTTGTTCGACTGGAGGCTCCAGCTCTGGCGGAGGTTCCGTCCCCACCTGGGTTCGCTAAACATATATGTACATTACCCCAATCCCAAAGGGATCAAAACAACATTGAGAGCGCACTCTCGAAGAGACTAGTGAAACTATGAGCGCGAACGCCCGGCGCTGCTCTTGGGCCGTCCGCCTCCCAGGTGACTCCACCGCGGAGCTTGAAGCCACCTGCTTCGCCTTGCCACTCCTCCACTCGGTCACAATGATGACAAGCCAGATGACCACCATGTCGATCTAGCTCAACGTCGTCGCAGCCAAGCGGTCCAACTCGAGCACGATGACCCAGCGTTGCTCATGGGTCACTCGCCTCCAAGGTGACTCCACTGCACAAGCTGAAGCCACCTGTTACGCCCCAAGACGTGATGCTGTGTCTTGGAGCGCCTACCTCCCCAGTGTACTTCCAGCACTAAGTCGGTGCCCATTACGAACAAACTCCAAGGCGTAGAACAAGCGAGGTGTGAGCCTCCTCCAGCTCTAGACTAGAGTGTGCTACCTTGCCTCCCACACTAGACAAGTGCGCTGGCCCCCTTCAATGATATACAAGCCCCCGTTGCCGGCATCGCGACAATCACAAGACTTGCAAGCCTCCGCGAACCTCCTCAAAGGACTAGCCCTGAAGCAAGAACCATGTGGGATCCCCTCCGCGAGCAAACCAACTCGGCCATCCGCCACTGGCCCCCTTTGTGACAGCACTTCCCTGTCACTAGATCCAAAAATGCGCCCATAGTGTCTTCCACGTCCATCCACCGCGGACACTTCGCTATGTCGGGATGTCGTCCCGAACTGTCCTCCACCGATCAACAAAGTTCCCATGACTTGGTCGTGTTTCCACGACTCAAGTCGCCAAGAACTTCCGACACATGCAGCTTCACGCTCTCCGTACCTCAGTCGCCACCTTGCATGGCCCGACCTAAGGCGAGAAATCCCGCTCGAAGCTGCGAGACCAGCAACTGTCCCGTTTCCACCATGTTGCTGCCGTGCCAACCACATGCAACGAAGATCCCTGACACTTAGAGTGGCCGGATCGAAGATCCCGCCGCCACCCTAAGTCCTGCCCTAACCGCAGTTAGGGCAAAAGCCAGCCAAGAACCCTAACCCTAGCCACGAATTAGGGCAGGTGAGAACTCTGAGACCGTGAAGAATTTTTGCCTGCGCTTCTGGGAGGGTGTGAGGCTCCCTCCCAGCTATCCCCCTGTGAATTTTTGTGGAAAAATTCCAAGCCGTTCAGGAGTTATGAGCTCCCAAAAAACTTGAAACCATGAGAAGCGAAAAAAGAAGAGGAGGAGAGGAGAGCGTCCAGCTGCTGCAGCCGTGGTGTTCCTAACTGCCCTCTCGACTCCTCCAAATCTCTAAGCCCCGAAAAACCCTAGCCGCCGCCGAAGAACCCTAAAAACAGCAGCGACCTAGGGCCAGCGAGATCTCCAGATCCGTGGCAGATCTTCCCCACCTGGGTTCGCTTACGCCCTGCCTTTGCCATCTCCCAGCAATCCGCCTCTATCCTTCGCTAGAACTAAGGAAAACGCTCCGATACCAAATTGTAAGCCACAAATTTTTCCTTTCTAATTTGCCAGCTTACCTTGTCTATCCGTCCAACACTGCCTTAGTTTTTGCTAAGTTCCCTTGCCAAGGTTCTCGCCTATGGTACCAGCTCTTACTTGGTTTCAGCTACTCACTACATGAGCAACGGAGTGTTAGCCATCCATCCACAGATTCCTAAATCACTCCCAATCCCCCTCCCCGGGTTAGACTGGACTTAAGGTTCGGCTACACTCCCCGCAAGCACAAGCAGCCAAGCACACCAAACTTCCAGGTTCCTAACATCCCTTGGTACCACAAGACTTGATCATGGGACCCTCTAAATCCCAAGTCTTGAGTGCAACACTTGCTTCGGGACGCCGGGGCAAAACACTGTGGCCTAGCGGCCCAGTATAGGTACCTCTACCCCCCCCCCCCCCACTTCCATCCCGAAGGAAGGCCCAAGCCCCTAGGAAGGGCGAGGACCAATGAGCCGTATGGTACTCAAGTGGGGCACCACTCCACATGAGCCGGGAGCACCGCAATCGGTTTCCCTTTCGGGAGTGGGAGCTGCTCTTGAGCACTTCCTTGGATGGCCCTTCCGGCACCAACCAAGTCCATGCTCACTCCCACCCAAGGCCCCTCGGTCCCAGTCTCAACCTCAAGTCGGTTTGGAAGCCCCACTGGAGAGTCCCTTCAAAACTGGTTCCTGGACCTCACTATCCCTACTAAACTTTTGGAACCCCCTGCAGCCCCCCCCCCCCC
>NW_003314375.1:496498-512570 GCF_000143415.4 Selaginella moellendorffii
TACAGGTCAAGGGGTGAAAGCCCAAAGCGTGCGTCTCCCAAGGGGGGGGGGGGGGGGCTTCCGGGGGTTCCCAAAGTATAGTAGGGATAGTGAGGTCTAGGAACCAGTCTTGAAGGAACTCTCCAGTGGTGCTTCCAAACTGACTTGAGGTTGAGATTGGGGCCGAGGGGCCTTAGGTGGGAATGAGTATGGACTCGGGTGGTGCCAAAGGGGCCACCCAAGAAAATGCTCAAGAGCAACTCCCACTTCTGAAAGGGAAACCGACTACAGTGCTCCTGGCTCATGTGGAGTGGTGCCCCACTTGAGTACCTTGCGGCTCATTAGTCCTCGCCCTTCCTAGGGGCTTGGGCCTTCCTTTGGGATGGAAGTGGGGGGGTAAAGGTACCTATATCGGGCCATTAGGCCACGGTGTTTTGCCCCGGCATCCTGAAGCATGTGTTACACCCAAGACTTGGGATTTAGAAGGTCCCATGATCAAGTCTTGTGGTACCAAAGGAGGTTAGGAACTTGGAGGTTTGGTGTGCTTGGCTGCTTGTACCTACGGGGAGTGTAGCTAAACCTTAAGTCCAGTCTAACCCGGGGAGGGGAATTGGGAGATATTTGGGAATCCGTGGATCGATGGCTAATGCTCTATTGCTCGTGCAGTGAGTAGCTGAAACCAAGTAGAACCAAGTAGGATTTGGTACCATAGGCGGGAACCTTGGCAAGGGAACTTAGCTAAAGCCAAGGCAGTGTTGGTTGGATACACAAGGTAAGCTGACAAATTGGAAAGGAAAAATTTGTGGCTTACAGTAAGTATTTCAAAGCAAATGAGGATATATAGAGGTTGTGAGTGAGACTCTTTCTAAATGTTAAAGGTATAGTTAAGTGAACAAAGTAGAATCAAAAATTTAGTCACTTACAACAACTTAGTTGCTTCTATATTTACAAAAATTAGTTTGTTTGCAATTATCATCTCTTGAAGGAAATGATGATGGCCAAGGCATTCACTTGTGATAATAAATTTTGGGCATGGCCTCCACAAAATCACTAAGACTAGAATAGTGTCCTTTGATCAAAACTACATACAAAAACTATACATTGACCTTTTGAGAAAGGAGCACCTGACATATATAAAATTTAAATACATTTTAACAGACATTTAATAAATCATAACTAAGTCACAACATTTGCTAACACAGTTGCTGATACAATGACCATCACTAAGGAAGATAAAGAAAGTCTGGTAGCATCTCCAAAAAAAATGTTGTATAACAAAACAAATATCTAATTCTTATAAGTAAAAAACACTACTTTGTAAGGCAAGATGCTCATGACCAACAAGCCAAGTCTAAAGATTGGTGGAGATTGATTAATCAGAAGAGGTGGTGGTGGAGTGGTCTTTGGTATATGTCACAGAAAAAATAAACTATTGGACTCTATTTAATTTCAATAGATAAATTGCCAAACTAGAAGAAGGTGGGTTTTATTTCAATAGCATATATCCAAAGTTAAAAATACAGCCCGAATACAGCCTCCATAAAGAGGGAATTAATTATAGATTAAAATTTTAAAAGAGTTATATTTTTTCAAAAGAAGATACACATTATCATGGATTATGATGTTGTATTGATGAACTTGGTCTTTTGTGGCACATCCTCCACTATACAAAATATTTATTATATCCACATTACCTTCAATCTACCAATTTTCTAAAAATTAAGAGAATACAGGGATATAAGCTTGAAAATTTATATATTCAGATATCTATTATATTTAAATATTAGGTATAAATAATTTAAAAAATCAGATGACAGAGATTTTAAGCTTGATGTAAAATTACAAAACACTATCTATATGAAAAAAATTTAATTATGTACTTCTTGAATTTATATGACAATAACTCTTGAAAGAAACTCCATATTTTATTTTCATATTATATTCAAATTCTAGAATTTAGATTAGTGTTTCGAAGTTAGAAATTGGAAGGAAATGTTTCTGGCAGTGGTAGTAGGCTGTAAGTCTCTCTCATGAGTGATCTCTTATCTACATGAACACTATATATGTGTTGTTTTAACGGTTATAATGTTAGGCAAGATCTACAAGAAAAAGGTAAAGTTGTAATCTATGCTTTTTTTCACTAGACTTGAGTGGTTTTTAGATCAAAGCATGCAGTACCAAGCTGTGCTAAGATCAAAGCAAAGTAAACCCAGGCTTTTGTGCAAACAAACCAAAGAAGAATAAACATTTAACATGCAATCACAGGTGAAGGATACAAAGAGAGCAAACATGTGATGGTAAACTTCTGGGAATTTGATCTCAAACGTTCATTAATGGAGAGTAGATCCTGATTCCAGTCCTATGTAGCAACTGTTTTTTAAAATTATCAATATTTCAAGGATATAACACTACTAAGGTAATTGAAGAGGGACTTTGGTTTTTATCTATTTTGAAATGCTCTGAAATAGATAAAAATCTTGTTTGCAACATTTCATATGAAGTGAAAAGTTGTTTTTCTATATTGGGTGAGGATTTGGATGTTAGATATGAGTTTGATTTGCTTTCCATTCCTTCCTGATATACCAAATGCATATCATTGCAATATTGACTATTAGTGCCACTTATTTTTTAATCTAAGGGCTCTATTCTATTTCTGTGAGTAATCCATATAATTGTAAAAATTTTGTCTTCACTTTTGAAACTATTTTTTAAAATTTTGTTATAGTTAAATTTACAGGATTCATAGTACTTGAGGCAATGAGAATCTTGGCCAGTAGATTGATTATGCCATCACTAGATACAGGAGGAAAATTCTTGCTTGAGCCGTGTGGATAGTGGTGATAGCCAACAAAAAGGATAACATGATTTATTAATATTATTTTATGAATATAATGCAGCAGCCTAGAGAGTTCAACTTCTGAGCACTGTGACTTATCCTATGATGAGAAATACAGCCAAATAACAAAATGGTTTGCATCCATCCATCTATCGGTTCAAGTTCATTGATTTTCACATGCCAATACTAGGTGAAGATTGTGTGAGGATATGATTTCTGGGACATGTTAATTGCAATAACAACAATCCTGAATTGAAACAGGAGAAGGCTTCTAAATCCTAAGCTACTGTTTTCCATTGCATTGCAGTTAGTATGTAGAGTGATGTAATAAAAGCCATTGGAGACCTTGTATGCTTACTTTGAACATGTCTTTTATTTATCAAGTTCTTGTGTGCTTAGTAGTTTTTATCTCTTTTTTTATTTCCAGGCTAAGGCCAGTGGCACAACTAGAAAATGCAAACACTCGTGAAAAAGCCAACCAGCCTCTTCCTCATGAGGTTCATCTCTTATTTCTTTTCTCTTTTTCCTTCCAATAGTTTCACGTGTTAAAAAGGTCTAAAAAACCAGGAAGGTGTTCCTGGTTTACCTAGTAGTAGGATGATCGACTTGCATTTTACTTGCAGCGAGCCCATCCATCTACTGCAGCAAGAACTCTCAATGTTGAGAAAATGAACTAAGTTTTGTGTAGGTATAGACTGCCATACCAAAGGCTCCCAAGCTCCATTCAAGTATGCATCACAAATCTATAATCACAATGGTGATATTTCATCATGCAACAGTTGAAGTTTGAGACCTAGAGGATGAGAATGTGTATTAAGACCAAGCCTCCACCAGTAAAAGGTGGCACATTGTGAAATAGACGAGGAAAATATTTTTGCTGTTAAATACTAATTTAGTAATAACAGTTTAGTTTTATCTAGAAACATACATTATTTCATATAAAACATTTCTTGATTAATTACTGTTCTGAAATTCATATTAAAATAATATAAATATAAAATATACAATAAAGAATTTATATTTTATGATCATTCATCTTTGTATTTATACTTTTAATTGTGTTCACATTCATTTCTTATTATATTTTTATACAGCAAATTTATGTAATTTCAAAGATATCATCTATTTATTTCTTTATGTATTATATCTATTTTCTGGGATTCATGTAATTTTTCTCAACATCAATCTGCATTTAGATAACCTCAATCTAATTCATAATGGTACTTTTTTGCTGCTTCTTTCATGGGTATTTAATTGGGAGCTGTTCTACTACTTTTTAGCCTAAAACACATTTCTTAAGAAGTTCAAACAAACCAGTCATTTCAAATTTTAAAGTCTTATTTCTATAAGCTTTCCTCATTCTATGTTTTTCTTTGCCATGTATTTTGTCTCTTCATCATTTAAATTTCATAGTGGTTATCTTATGCATTATGATTTATAAAATGTGTTACTCTTGATCTTTTGCTAAAGAATGTTCTGGTTGGAAAGGTTTCAGAGGTATAATAATATTTTTATATTTTATTAAATATCTAATATCAATATTTAAAATTATTATTGTCTATATTTCATAGAGGAGTTGTATCATTCTCAAAAATATAACACATTATTATGCTTTATTTTGAAACCATTAACTTTTTAAATAGCAACTTTAAATAAAGAGTACTAACAGAGACCCCAGCTCCACTGGGAAATATAGTATACCCAAGATAAATAAATCTTCTTTCCTAATTTTATAATGTTAGAACTTTTGATTGTATGCAAGGTTAAATTTATCTAAATTTTTCTACTATTCATATTCAGAGAAATGCACAATAATGCAAGTGTTAGGGAAGATAAAGTCTGAAAACTCCTGAAATCTCTAAATTGGGAGGAAACGTCCACACGAGATCTTCCTAGGAGTTTCAAATCTAATCTAGTCCCTAAAACTAAAACTACACTACGAGAAGCGAGCACTTACCTGCTTGTGCCAATGCAAGACGAGATTGTAGACACGAGCAAGAAGGTGCTAGTCCCACGCCTTTGATCCCTTGAAGGCGGTGGGTAAGTAAGACATTGCTGTGAAGAGCCGAAGAGATAGGCAGAATGACGATGTATTGCAATGTATTTTGTATTAGGGATAAATCTAAAAACATTATAAGTCCTACGTTTATAGTCGCTACTACTCACGTCAAGGTTAGGAATACAGTCCTAACCTTCAACCTCTCAAGTTTACTTTCCTAAGCTTGAATCCTCGAGCTTGTCTTTTTCTCCCTTTTCCACTCTCCCACGACTGCCTTGTGCTGCGTCCCGCAGTCACTGCTCCATTGCTGCATCGTGGGTAGCTGCTCCCTCATGTGGCTCCTCCTCCTCTTCCTCCTCTTCATAAGTCTGAGCTGCTTCCTCAAAGTCTTGTGATTTGAATTTGACCAGCTTCTTCCCGAAATCAGTTGCATAAATGCCTCTTCTCGAAACTTTAAACATCCGACTTGAAATAGCCACGACTTCTCTTGGACGGCTTTCAGTTTTGCTACTTTACTACTTACTTCCTCTACTCCTACAAAGCTACAAAGGATGAAACCAGCTTGCCTCTGTCCCACCAGAACCTGAGAAACACACTTCCTCGTCTCTTCACCAACTTCACACCAGCCACCTTCAAGTGCAAACTTTGGCCTGGGTATACGGCTCCTCTTGATGGCTGCTCCACAAGGTTCTAAACTTCTACACCTCTTTGTTGTCCAACATCTTCTTCTTTCTTCTTCACAACAGCTTTCTGCTCCAAGCCAGCTTGACCAGCTGCTGCCTGTTCCACGTCAAACTCTGGCATTGAATTTTTCTTCTGCTCCGTCTGCTCACAAAACTTCGGAAGCACCACCTCAAGTTCTTGAGTCTGAAACTCCTTTATCCACTGCAGGTCTTTGTCTTCTTCTGCTGGTTGCTCAATCTGATCAGGCTGTTCATCTTCCACCAGGTTTTGCTTCAACCTTGCTTCAGCTTGCTCTTCCACATGAAACTTTTCTTTCTGCTGAACAGGTGCCAGCTCCTCTTGGGTAAAACTTCTTGTTTCTTGATTGTTTGATTGTTTGTCGTGTTCTTTGATTGTTTCTGGATCTTGTGCTTGCAATTCAGCTTGAATTGCTTTAAGTATTTTCTTGCTTTTCTTCCATTTGGTTTCTGGGATAATTTCCAGTTCATCATCGTGATCTTGTTCTTCCAAATTATCTGGTTGTTGATACTTGTATTGTTGTCTCGTGATTGCTCGTATTGCTGGTTCTTCATAAGTTTGTGAGTCTTCGACTTTGACCTCAACATTCCGTGCTGCAGGTGGTCTTGCTCTTGGAGCTTGATTGTTTATGACTTGGTTATTTTCACGATTTGCATTTTGGTAAGGTTGCCAAGGTCGATTATCTTGTTGTGGTGCAAGTCGCTAGTTGTAATTGTAACCTTGAGCTTGAGGTGGTCTTTGATTATAGTTGCGATATGGTTCTTGATCATAATTGTAATTTCGTGGGGGAGGACATTGGTAGTCGTCATGAGGTCCATCACGTTGCTGATATGTATTGTAGTTTCTTCCATAATTTCCAGAATAGTTGTTTGGTCTTTGATCTTGAGGGGGTATTCTATTGTAGTTGCGATTGTTCTGACGGTAAAAGTTTCCTCTTTGATTGTACAAATTATCATCACGTTGATAATAATTGTTATATCTTGGAGGTTCATTGCATGGTGGTCGTGCATTTTGATTCCAGTTTCCTTGATATCGAAGATTGGGCTCTCGACGAGAAGTATTCTCGATTCTTGAAACTTCCATTGTATTCCTAAATCGGCAATTCTTGGCTATATGGCCTTCTCTATTGCAAATTTGACATTTTGGAAGCTCAAATTTGCATTCCAAATATGTATGTCCTTCATTTTTACACTTTGTACACCACACTCCTTCCTTGAGTTCGGTTTGTGAGATTTTCCTGATTATTTCCTTCAAGTCTTGGTTTTTTGATGGTTTCTTCTTTGTCTTGATGCGGATTTCTTCCTCTTCTTCATCATCTGAACTATCATCGGTTTGTGAAGGTCCCGCTTTTGTGAATTGCTTAAATCGTTTTTCTAATGTCAAGATTTCTTTGGAGAGTGTATCGACATTTTCTTCATCCGGATTCTCTGCTGCAACAGCAAGTGCTACCATGTTTCTATAGATTTCTTTAAGGCCTTGTATATAGGACAAGCTTTTTCCTTTTTCCGTTATCAAATCCTTGCAACGCTTTGCATGGAACTTAAATCTTTGAGTGTAATCTTGAATACCTTCACGTGGTTTTTGTTTGAAGTTCTTGATGATCTCATAGTGTTCTTCTTGAGTTCCTCCAGTCTGGAATTGTTCTTTAAATTGTGTGATCTTTTCATCATGGGTTATCGCATCATCGAGTGTGTTGTGCCAATCGAGGGCTTTTCCTTTAAGTGTGTATGGGAAAAGTATTTCTCGATGCATTTCCTGTTTGTTCATCTTTACAATTTGATCAAATTGTTTAAGATGCTGGTTTGCATCTTCAGTTTTTCCACCAGTAAAAATGGGATAGGAAATCATGTTCCCTATAGCTGTCGCTGGGTTGATGATTGCCATTTGTTGTTGTAGACTTTGTTGGATAAGTTGTTCTTCTGGTGAATTAGGATACGAGTAAAACTCTGGTGCTGTGAATTTTGCCTCTTCAAACAGCTCAAACTCTGGGACGTCTTCAATATTTGGTTCTTCTTTGTCTTCTGCCGAGTTGCTTGACTCAGGTACTTGAATTTGTTTATCGTCTTTGTCGTACTTCTCTAATATTGTTTCTAAGATTTGTTGTTGCTGTTCTTCTAACTTTTCCTTTTCTATCTCTTCCTTTCTTACTTCTCGAGTCTTTTGTCGAAGATCTCTTTCCCGGATCTTGATTGGGTCTGGTTTATGTTTGTGCATTCAGTTTTCTAAATCTTCTTGACTTAAATGCCGAGGTAAACTTCCTGAATTTTGTGATTCATCTACGGTGTGTTGAATCAAATGTTGTTTTTCATAGATTGCAAAGTCAAGCTCTTATGTCTTGAGTCTTTTGCAGGTTTGTATTTTGTCATATAAATGCGAAGTCAAGCTCTTATGCCTTGAGTCTTCAATCGAGTGTTTGTTTCTCGATTCTTCCCGAGTTTCTTCTCGAGGTCACTTTCATGAGTCTAGCTCAGGAAAGGTCTTGTATTTGAAAAATTTGGTGGTGTAAGTAAGCATGATTTTGTTTGTTGGAAGGAGGTCGGTTGTGTCATAAATTGATCGGTGTAGCTGTTTGCTAGTAATATTTGGTGCTGCTCTCCAACTTTGGGATCGAGCAGGTATGCAAACGATTGCAACTCTCTTTAGGAGTCCAATCTTTTCTAAATTCTTGAATAATTGTTTTGGTCTCTTACAATATGTTGGTCGTACGGGAATGCGAGCTCTCACTATGAGCATTTGTGTTTCCCAGTCGATAGTAATATTTGAAAATGCTGAATACAGCAGTGGTTGTATTTTTAATGTTCTCACTTCTCCTTCTCCGATTGATACGGGTTTCCAACTTCGTGATTCCTGTATGTTTTTCTTCTCAAATGGTGTCCACACGTCAAGGTATGGATTCCAACAAATTTTTGTTGCTTTAAGCCTATGCGTGCGCGGATCTATCCAGCACTCTTTTGCCCACAGTCCTTCCTTTATCTTGAGGTCAGTAAGCTTATGTATTGCGCTTCCAACCGGTGTAATAAATCCTCTTACAAATTGCTGTCCAAGTATTTCCTGTATTTCTCTAAGCAGGAACCTTGGAATTTCTTTGTAAATTCGAGTGACAGCGTCCCAAGTATGCCACTCAACTTCTTCCTTAAGACAAATAAATTCTTGATCGATGTACACGAAAGATCTCCACGAGAGCTCGAGGATGATTCTCCACGTATACAATTCTTGTTTATCTTGTTTTCCTATAAACTGTGTGCCGTGTATGATAGTGCCATTGCAAATTGGTGTATAGTTCTCCTTGTCTAATGTGTTGTGAACTAAATTAAAGATTCGTTCCTGAATCTCAGATGGTAGCTGCCTGATGGCTTCTAAAAAGTTTTGAGAGTCTTGCATCTATCGAGGGATTTCCTCATCTCGCTGGTCTCTCGTGCAAGCCCAAAATTTCCATTTTGCGTCATTGTTATCGCTCTCCTCATGTGGGCTACAAAATTTTGATGATTGTTCATTCTCTTTTATCATTCCTCCCCTTTGGTTCTTTCAATTTGCTGGACAAATTGTGTAATAGTCGCAAGACTGTTTCTTTGAATTCTTGAAAGCAACTAGTGCTCTGTTTTTCTTCTTTTTTTTAAACTATCGTCACTCTTTTTGGTGTCATTTTCGTGGGCTATTTCTTCTCGTTTCTTTCTCTCTTCCGTTGCAGCAATGTCATCCCTGATTCACAGTCTTGCTTTTGCTTGTTTGCAAGTGTCGCATCGCCATTTTGGATAGCATTGCTTGTATGGTTTAGCACAATTTCTGAATCCACACAAGGCAGTCCTCGTATCTTGTGTAGCTTGTATCTCCAAATGGGCAGTCGTGCTTTTTCATTCTTCATGTTTTCATGCTTGTTAGCACTTGTTTGCTCTGATTTTCTTGTCGGAGATTCTTCGAATATTCTGATATACAGAATATTCTTCGTCTTCGACCTCTCGCCAAGAGGCGGTTATGGAAGATTCTTGGACTTTTCGAGAAGTGGGCGATCTCTAGATGATTGTAGCCTTCAAACGCTTGGTCTCTAGCATGATTTCCATGCTTCTTGCTCTAGGATTTTGTCGATTTTCTTCTTTTTCGTTTTGTTTTCTTCTTTTTGTTTCTTTTTTATTTTTCCCTTGATTCTTGACTTCAGCTTCGTCTTCTAGTTGTAGCCAAGGCTGCCAATCTTCATTCTTTGGGTGCTCTTCACTTCGCCTATCCCACCGTGGTCGCCAGTGAAAACTCCTGGAATCTCTAAACTGGGAGGAAACGTCCACACGAGATCTTCCTAGGAGTTTCAAATCTAATCTAGTCCCTAAAACTAAAACTACACTACGAGAAGCGAGCACTTACCTGCTTGTGCCAATGCAAGACGAGATTGTAGACACGAGCAAGAAGGTGCTAGTCCCACGCCTTTGATCCCTTGAAGGCGGTGGGTAAGTAAGACATTGCTGTGAAGAGCCGAAGAGATAGGCAGAATGACGATGTATTGCAATGTATTTTGTATTAGGGATAAATCTAAAAACATTCTAAGTCCTACGTTTATAGTCGCTACTACTCACGTCAAGGTTAGGAATACAGTCCTAACCTTCAACCTCTCAAGTTTACTTTCCTAAGCTTGAATCCTCGAGCTTGTCTTTTTCTCCCTTTTCCAAAGCCATTTTTTTATAATCATTAAATTTGAATTTTATGTTTTATTGCCTTTATATAATAATAACATAAGCTAAAATAGCAAATAAATCATTGTATAAATATTGAGACAAACAATAAAAATCATGTAAAGCTGCTGGTAGACTACAGTAAGATTATGAGCAAGAAGACTAATTGAAATTATTTTTGAGATATTATTAGGAAATGGATTTGATATTTGTATGTGTATGAGATTTTTTATACCATATTAGATACCATGTCATATATGAGACATGAATGCATAATTTTATCATAAAGCATTAGTACAAATTTTTCTTAATACAAACATTATATCTCTAATATAATTATTATCTTTGTGTTTTCAACACCTCTAATGTAGTGTGAATATCTAGGTAAATTTAATTATGTATATTTTTAAATGTAAAACCAGACACATAATAAAAGTTCTATTATTCTTTTGTAAACTATGAAAGTTAGAGGAATGATTACAGTTCAGATAAAAAAATTTAGCTCAGTATGCAATCAAACTTATAATTTCTCCAAACTAACCTATTATTTTTTGGTATTCTATAATTCTTCAGTTTTATGAAAACTCAATTGCTTTTAAAGTATGGCAGCAATCTTGTTTATGTTTAGGGTTTGGTACCTTTCCATAAAGGCAATAAAAAATTCAAATTCAAATTTATTGATGATTAAAAATGATCTTATCTTCCCCAACACTTGTATTATTATCTAATGCATTATTATGCATTTTTCTGGAGATGAATAGTAGCAAAACTTGGATAAATTTAACCTTGTATACAATCAAAATTTCTTATATTGTAAAATTAGAAAAGAAGATTTATTTATTTTGGGTATGCTATATCTCTCAATGGAGCTGGGGTCTCTGCTAGTAATCATACTCCCTTATTTAAACGTGCTATTGGCATATGGCATCCGGCGTCTTTTATTCCATTTTTAGAATATTATTTCTGAATATACCTATAATCTAACGGTTCAAATTCAAAAACTTCAAATATATGGCATAGATCAAGTGCCAAAGGGGTGGCAACTCTTCAATTTTTTAATGACGATCCAAATCAAGAGAAAAAATTTAGGGCGATTGGGCAGATTGTGAGCTCTCTCTCTCTCTCTCTCTGTGTCTCTCTCTCTCTCTATGTCTGTGTGTGTGTGTGTGTGTATGTGCTGAAATTTTCTATTTGCTGCGTTTGATCGGACTGGCTGGGGAGTGACGAGCCAGCCGTGCAAAAAAAGTGGCCGTGACAAAGATGGTCTTCCCAATCCTTACAAGCACCAGTCTCAAGTGAGTGTTCTATTCATTGTCGTTTAAAAAACAAAAGAAGAAAGTTTTTCCTGTTGTTCTTGCTTGTTTGATTTCTCTGATTAGAGCTGGCAGGTGGATTTGCTGCTGAGCTTTTGCCAGCAACTAAAATTCTCATTGGTCGTGCTCGTTGGTCATGACGACAGTGGATTGCTTGCTCTTATGGCAGCTGCCAACATCTTGACAACTCTAAGCTCAACGCAGGTAAGCTCCAAGCCACTATAGTTGGATCATCTCATGGATTTTCATTTCTGTGGTGAAGGTGGTGATCAAAGGTGTGGTTTAGATCGTGGTGAGCTCCTCCAGATATCGCCATTTGCTTGAGTTTTGGTCCACACTTCTTTGGGACGGCACATACTCCAGCCATTGCTGTGCCCAGAGATGGCAAATGGCCATGCCTGGCATGATGCTTCGAAGCCCACCTCCAAAGTGATGGAACTTTACAAGGTATGAGGAAAAATTCGAACTTGATCAAAAGAAATCCATGATTTTCCGTGTATACATAGGTATCTTTTCTATCTTGTTGTGATGTCTAGGCCATTTTCTTCTCACAAACTTGCTACTGGACAAAATGAAGGAGACCGCTAAGGAAAGTGTTTGTCAATCTCTCCTCTGTTGCGCATATCGCCTCTTACAGCGGTGGAATCCAGTTCTCACACCTTAATGACAAAACCTGGTACGCTCTCTTTTGTCGTGAGCTTACATTATTCCTTTTTTCTTCCAAAAGGTTCAATCTCTCCTCCGTCGCGCATATCGCCTCTTACAGCGGTGGAATCCAGTTCTCACACCTTAATGACAAAACCTGGTACGCCAAAGAACTCTCTTTTGTCGTGAGCTTACATTATTCCTTTCTTCTTCCAAAAGGTTCAATCTCTCCTCCGTCGCACATATCGCCTCTTACAGCGGTGGAATCCAGTTCTCACACCTTAATGACAAAACCTGGTACGCCAAACAACTCTCTTTTGTAGTGAGCTTACATTATTCCTTTTTTCTTCCAAAAGGTACTCCGACACTAGAGCATACAGTCAATCCAAGCTTGCGAACTTTTTCCATGCCAAAGAACTGGCAATAAGATTCAAGGTATTCATCTAATGCTTTGAAATCTCTCCCACCTTTCTCTTTTGCCAATGTTTTCTCTTTCGCTGATTAGGCCGAAGGAGTTGACATCACAGCAAACGCTGTTCATCCAGGGTTTATAATGACACCTTTGATGGCAATGAGATTCAAGGTATTCGTCTAATGCTTTGAAATCTCTCCCACCTTTCTCTTTCATCATTGCTTTCTCTTTCACTGATTAGGCCGAAAGAGTTGACATCACAGCCAATGCTGTTCATCTAGGGTTTATAATGACACCTTTGATGCGGTACAAGAACATTGAAGAGTAAATATGATAAAAGGTTGGCTTAATTTAGCAACTTATGAGAACTATCTAAGTTCGTTGCTTTGTTGTTCTAGGTAGAGATGGCTACGGCTAAGCGGACGATCAGGAGGACTCCACCACAGTACCTTTTTTTTAACAAACAAATCACAAATGTTCGGGTTCACTCAATTTAAGCAGCTGGAGGTGAAAACCACAAGCTCTCAACACTGCCATTAGGTGTTTGTTGACCTGAATGTAGACCTGAAGCCCCGCCTGGGACAAGCTCTGTAATGAGTGGAAAGTAAGCTCAATACGTTATAGCAGCAGCTCTCATATACCAGCCAGCTGTAGCGCACATGCAGCCAATAGCAAGCACGCCAAACAACTCCACGAAAATGATCTCTTTGATCCAATCAGGTGACCACCAACAAGGGAAAGAGAAACTGCAAAACAAAGAAAAGGAGATAGGCAATAAAAACACACAGCAGACAGACACACCTTCATTCAGGTACTATATTTTCCCTTTCCCTTTTTCACTATGCTGTTGCAAACTTGAGATAACAAGAGCTCAGCTCAATCACTAAGAGCTTAGCTGATGGATGAAAGCTGACTCACCCTTGTTTTACCTGACAGGTACACTATAGTGCCGTTTTTGTTTTGTTGTGTGGATCAACTGCTAAGGCGTTCTTAAGGGGGCAGAGGATGATTATTCAGTGAGCGTGAGACAGATGAGCAAGAAAAACGCAAGCGCCTTCACAAGCATTGGATCCAAGAGCAGACACACCAGAAAAAGTATTCTCTGGCATTTACATTATCTGGAGATGAGGTCAGACACACACCTACAGCTTACCTCCTGCATTTGCAAAAGCCCCATTGAAAATGGCGACAAGAAATGTGTCAAATAGCACAAGAGAACTATACAGCTAACTTCCAAAACACTCATTCATTCATATGTAGGCCTTTGATTTTCAGGTAAATCGGAAATAGATGTTTTGAAAAATGAGAGATGAAAACAAGAATAGAAAGAAAGAAAGAAACAAACAAACAAACCAAGTTTTGAAAAGCTGTGTCTTTAAAGCTTCCACTCCTTTTAAAGAAATACACACTCAAATATATCAAAACATTCTCCCAATTTTACAAAACACTTCAAAAACTTAACTGCCACCTTTTGCAAACATTATATATGAAAAAAGATCCTTGTTACAACCACCAAATCCTGTGCCGTCTGCAAGGCAGTGCTTAGATCCCAGTACATTCGACAAGCTCCCAGCAGACTCTCTCACTCCTCTTGCCCAGCATCCCCTTGGAATCCTTCAGCTTCCCGGCCCTTGCAAACACATGCTGCTGAAGCAATCTGCAGTGAGATTCAAGCCATGGTTGCAGACTCCAAGTGTTCACGAAAGTTACCTCCTCCTATTTCAAGGCCATGGCATGGAAGAGCCATGGCAACGTTGCCTACATTGCACATGACTAAAACTTTGGTTTCAAGCATGTCGTCCATCACGTACTTGACACCCTCTCGTTGGATTCCAGAGTCTTTGATCCCACTGTATGGCTGGCTATCAACGCGCATGCTTGGCGAATCATTGAGGCAAACTCCTCCAGCCTGTGAGGATCAAATAATCATCAAACAATCGATCAATACTTTCTATATCTCAAACGCAAAGCTACCTCTATGTGCTCAAACGCATAGAAGGCCTTGTTTAGATCATGCATAAAGACGCTGGCCTGGAGACCATAATGCGTGTTGTTAGCTTCCTTCACGGCTTCCTTGAAATCACTGCGTCACCACCGTTTTAGTTTAGAGAAAAAAAAGGAAGTAAAGAAGAACTTCAGGGGCTAAGAAACTTTGAGAGCTTACTTGTATGAGTAGAGAAGGATCACTGGACTGAAAATCTCTTCCTTCTTTGCATCTGTGTCAAAGGGAGCGTCTTCCAGGATCATTGGCTCCATGAAAGCTCCCCTTCGCTTACCACCAACTAAAAGTTTGGTGCCTGCCTTCACTGTCTCGTTCACGCTCTTCTCCACTGTAGCTGCCAATGACTTGGGCCAGATTGACATGTCGTCTTGGCGAGGATCTCCACCTTTGAGTTTCTTAATGGCAGCAATCAATGTACACAACCAGCACCAAATACGTTAGATCAAAGCTCAATTTGAGAACAAAGAATATGATAGAATTTAAAGATGAGTGTTGGATACCTCACCTTTCACGTAAAGACGCTGCATGTGAATGCATGACTGGCCGCTTTGATAGAATCCTTTGTGGACCAACTTAGCGATTGTACCTTCCAAGTCTGGAACAAGATCTTCCACCATGCATGGAGCATTGCCTCCCAGCTCCATAACCACCTGTAGGAGGAATCAAAGAAGTTGAAGAAAGTGAAGCTCCATCCAAAGGAAGATATAATAAAATATCACAATTTTTTAGAGTCTTTATAAGAAAAAATTTCTAAATCAATTTTAGTCTTCAACAATAGCATTTTCTACAACATCCATCTTACAACTGATATAAATCCCAGCTGAAAATATGTTTCCTTTTCAATAATTTTTATTAAAAATAGTTTTATATTTTATGTAGATAATGGTATTCTATAGTATTTAAAAAAGCCAAAAATTTCTTACAGTTAGAAGGAAGTAGTGGTTCTTGCAATAAAAAATATATTTTAATTATTCATATATATATATATAGTATTATATACCAAATGACAACGAGCCATTCTATATAGAACTAGCCCTAATCATCAGAACTGCTCACGAGAAACGAGAGTTGTTTGGTGTACCAGGCTTTGTCATTAAGGTGTGAGAACTGGATTCCACCGCTGTAAAAGGCAATATGCGCAATGAAGGAGAGATTGACAAACACTGTCCTTGGTCTCCTTAATTTTGTCCATGAGCAAGTTTGTGAGAAGAAAATGGCCTAGACATCACAACAAGATAGAAAAGATACCTGAATAGATGTATACTCAGAAAATCATGGAAATCTTCTGATCAAGTTTGAATTTTTCCTCATACCTTGTAAAGTTCCGTCACTTTGGAGGTGAGCTTGGAAGCATCATGCCAGGCATGGCGACTTGACTTTGTGGTGTTGTCTGAGTCTCCTTTTGGACAGGGCATGGGCATTTTTCCTTGAGTGGTTATGTTCATTGGTGGAAATATTGCCTTCATTTCTTAAGGCGTTATTCCATAATTATTTTATCTTTTAAATATAGCATATTGCGAGAAGAT
>NW_003314375.1:512670-522391 GCF_000143415.4 Selaginella moellendorffii
AAGCAGCCAGAATCATCAAGCAGCTGGTAAAGACCTTCAAATAGATTTATTTGAGAGGCGTGGTTCACCAGAATCTCAAGCTAGACAACATTCTTTCCAAGCTAAACATGTGCGACAAAGTGGTGATCAGCACCTTTAGGAGATATCACAACAGCAAAGTACATGGCAGCTGAGGTGGTGGAGAACAAGGATTGGAGCTCTACATGGCAGCCTACTCTACTTTCTTACAGACAAAGCCATGAACTGTTTTAAAAAAAGCCATTTCTGAAGGAATAAGACAGCATTAAATAAACTGTTGTGTATGTACGTGTTTATAGACACAACTTTGAAGCCATGAGCTTGGTTTGATTTGGTACATGATATTTGTACATTAACTCAGGGCATAGAAATGATTTCCATGTTTGATTTTATTTAGTGTTTCGCTCTCTGTCGTAAAGGTATTAGGTAAAAAGCAAAAAAGTCTATATGTCATTCCAGAAGAGTTTTCTACAATATTAATCTTAAAATTAATATAAATCATAGTTGTAAATATTTCTTTGATAAATGTTTTAATAAATAGTTGGTATATTTGTGTTGTAAAAACATACTATATTTATATTACTCGAAACATTTATTAAATATTAATATATTTTTCTTTATATATTAATATGATATCTAATTAGATAGTATTAATTTTTATATTCTCTGAAATATAAGTATCAACAATGTATATTTTTAAATGTAAAACCAGACACATAATAAAAATTCTAATATTCTTTAGTAAACTATGAAAGTTAGAGGCATCAGATAAAAACAGTTTACCTCAATATGCAATCAAAATTATAATTTCCAAAAACTAACCTATTTTTTTTTTTAGTATATATAATTCTTTGGTTTTGTGAAAAGTCAATTGCTTTTCAAGTATGGCAGAAATTTTGTAGATGTGTTTAGGTTTGTGTACCTTTTTATATAGGCAATAAAAGAATTTAAATTAAAATTTAATGATGATTAAAAAATAATCTTATCTTCCCCAACACTTGCATTATTATCTAATTGCATTATTGTCCATTTATTTGGAGATTAATAGTAGTATAATTAAGATAAACTAAAAAAAATATGCCAAGAGAAAGCAATGAAAGAAATAGACTGAACAATTATAATTACAACTACATTTTTTCAAATTGAAAATATTCTCTACTACTCCCAGCGTAGCTGGGATCCTTGCTGACTAATTAGTTCTATAATGACTAGGTTGTTTATATAGAATGACTGTATATAAAGACAACAAGCCATTCTATACCAAAAATCCCTTTACCATGCCATCCCATTAACTGCTCTTACCTCTAGAATGCCCAAATAATATACCAAATTGAGGAATATGATTAAGCCACCTCTTCATGGGTTAAATAATTCTTTTAAGCTTTGAGTCCAAGCTTGTATTATTCTATTCCAGTAAACCATTTAAGAAATAGTGTTTTGTTGCAATCACTAAGTAAAAACTAAATAAACCAAGTGCTTGTTACATATTGAACTTAAGTAAGTTTTAATAAATTTTTTATTTTAGAATTAACGTCTAACTATCCCAGCGGAGCTGGGTTCCCTGCTAGTATACTCATATATTTAAACGAAAGAGCCTGTATAATAATAGCATATACTGGGGACACTTATTCTGGGCATATGCCAAAATCTAACGGCTGAGATTAAACAATGGAGAGCCGTGACTTTTGGGATCATAAAAAATTTCAATTGTCTTTTAGGGCGCGTGACCACGAGGAGAGAGCGTCAATCATCGCTTGCGAGAAGGCTCTCTCTCTCTCTCTCTCTCTCTCTCTCTCTCTCTCTCTCTCTCTCTCTCTCTCTCTCTCTCTCTCTCTCTCTCTCTCTCTCTCTCTCTGTGCCTCTGTGTGTGTGTGTGTTTGTTTGATGGAACTATTTAGAAGGCTACAGTCAGCTGCACATGATGCCACCAGTTGGTTCATTCTCGAGTTCAAAAGCTCACGCACCAGAAAATGACAATCATTTAACCGACGCTGATGCCGAAGCGTTCTTCAACAGGAGAATTATCCAGTTCATGAAGAAACAAGTCGCACTTATGGAAAAGGTACTCAACGCAGAATATCATCTGGTAAAAGAGTCTCGACCCCCCTATCGTCGTCCCTAAAAACCTCCTACCAAAAGCCGCAACCCACATTTGTTCCTTATCCAACACCTTTGAATGAGTTCCTTCGATTTAGACACTAGAAAAAACTCTAACGCGTTCGTTTTTGGACAACTCCGGAAGAAGTCCTGGGAACGGCACTGAATAACGATCCTAAGCGGCTGAAAGCTCCAGCCTATTACAACGAGGTTGTGTTTGTTTCTCCATTTGCAAAGGTTTGAGAGGCTCACGGCTTTCTCTGTGTTGCCATAGTTGTGCTCGATGATCAGCGAGAACAGGCTCGACGCCTTCCAGACTTATGCGGGGAACAAATCCACTAGCATCCGCCTGCGCAGGTGCATTCGGCAGATCGACGTGCTCTGCTCGGAAATGAGACGAGGATTGGGAGTGAAAGGCGAAGAGGCTATGGTGGATGGAGCTATGACAGGGATGACGTCTCGGACAATGAGGGGATTCACGTTGTCATCGACGACTAGAATCAAGGTTCTTCACTCTCTTGCTTGTCGCTATTCTTCTTTCAGGTCTCTCAAGTCCCTGTTTGTTCCAGGTTCTCGAGGCTGGAACCACGACTAGAATCAAGGTTTTTCACTCTCTTGCTCTTCGCTATTCTCTTTCGAGGCTTAAAGTTCCTGTTTGTTCCAGGTGCTCGAGGCTGGAACCAAGAGAAAAAATAGAAATTTTCGTCCACGGTTCGCTTCCTTGTTCTTCAGTTTTGCGTTTTTAAAGCATTGAGAGGGATTTCTATTTTGCAGCGCTATAAACCCTGTAGTCTCTACATGGATAGTCATACGCGACAGCCATACATGGTGCTCTTCAGTTTATGACAAGTTCTCTTGAGGAAGTGTTGGCAGTCAAGCGCAAAAAAACTGGCTTGGAGGACATGATGGAATACTCTCCTATAACAGTTATGGCTGCTCATATCTGAGGGTTTCATGTCTAACTCTCTCTCGTGTCACTTTGCAGCATTAGGAATGAAACAAGGAGAGCGAGCTCCTTGATTCTTCACTGTCGATAAGTTTCTTTCTCTCAACGACAGCAGTGGCTGGAGAGAGAGAGGAGATTTGGAGTCGGAATCACAGCAGTAGCAGCAGCAGCATCACCAGTGAGAAGATCTCAAGGCCATGATAATCCTCCACCAGTTTGGGATCAGTCACATGTACGTAGCAGCCAGGTGAGAAGGGCAGTGTGAGAGACAGGGACGAAGATCTCACAAGGGACAGGGATGAAGATCTTACAGGGTCCGTCATCACCCACGAGCAGCAGAGATTGATGAGGTCCTGGTTTGCTCTATCACTTTGGAGCCATCTCTGAATGGCAAGTTGAGCTTCAACGTGGTGGCAGTGATCCAGAGCAGCAGCTCTAGAAGTGGTAATGATGACCATGCGTTTCTCTACAGGGACACGGTGCTGTACAAATCCAATTACTATTAGCATCACATGTCTGAGGACAAATTAAGTGAAGTGGTGCCAGATTCAATTGTATTTGTGTTGTAATACTACATTATATATAAGGTTTCTCCTACCCTTGACTGGCTACAAAAAATAGCAAATGTCTTTCCCTCTTTGCTCTAAGTGAGCACTCTGACCAACACACATAACAGTAACATATGTGTTGAGAAGGCCAAGTACAAGCCCACTGCTCAGTTCAAGCTCAAAGTCACCTTGCTTCTCTACATTTATATCAACAGCTCCTCTACATAATCAGGCTGTGTACTCCACATGAACCATGGAGCCTATAGTTGGCCTGTCGCAAGATGTCTCTTCTCCTCTGGTATTCCTGTTGAAGCACTAAACAACAAGTTTACACCATATCACTCACTCACGGTCACTTTCGCAAAAGCTTACTTAAATTCCACGCTTGCGCAGACTCAGAATCATGTAAATATGAGCGCACACTCCCAGTTATGCTCGCTGTCCCAATACAGAATTTTCCTCCTCTTTAGTGCTACTGATATCAGCACATGGAACTGCACACTCACTAAAGAGAATCCATTCACTGCGAAGAGGAACCCACCAAAAAAAATCCCTCCCGTGCTGTTTAGAACTCTCATAGCAGGCCGGAAGATAGGGCTTCACGCATTCTTCCAGGGCTTGAGCATGACGGTAGCATTCTCTGTGGTAGTGCCATTGCTAGGGATTTCAATATAACATGTTCTTGGGACCTAGATCGAGAAGCTTTATGGAACCACTCCACTGGAATCATCTCCACATGGTGGGGTAGCCTCGAGCAGATTGGTATGATGATCCCTATTTGTCTCTGTCTTTCCTGCACATGATGTGGTGGAGAACACAAGGACAACAACAACATTGGCTTCGCATAATGAGCCTCTGGGAAAGTCCTGCAAACAGTTCCATACGGTTCTCAACTATTTGCGGCGTATGGATCACAGATGTGGTGACTCTTGTACTCAGTGTGCTGCCTAACTCTTCACTTATTTCCTCTGGGGATGATCAGAAAGTAATAACTTGAACAATGTTTTCTCTGCTTCTAAATTTCCAGGCACTTCCACTCTTGTATGATCCTGATGATAATGAGAATGTGGATAATGTGGACTTATCACACGAGCACGTACTGTGGCAGACTTTCTCAAGAGAACTAAACTAATACAAGATGCAGATAGGTTCATCAAGAGACTGTCATTCACTTCTTAGTGACTGCTTAGTGCCTATAAAGTTCACGAGGACTTGGAGAGATGATCAAAAGGTGGCGATGGATATGCTTAAGTGTGTGAAGCGTGAACATATGAGTTCTGTGCTTTGTAGGAGCTTCATTATTGCCGAGACTTGAATTCAAACTATCTCTTTATTTTCTATCTAAGTCACATGTATATGCACTGTTAGCACAACTATTATATAGAAACTGAATAAGAGTTTGATGGATGGCTCAAAAGAAGTTAGGTTGATTCAAAAAAGACCTCTCCAAATTTTTGAAGAGATGGAGAATGATAACTCCACAATGGTGAGATGTGATGGTAAGAATTAAGGACTAATGCTTAACATAAACATGAAGTTTACCTATGTATGTATTAAGTTTCTAAGCATAAAAAGTAGCAAGAGGAAGATGGATAAAGACAATAAATTCTACACAACCAACCATGCAAACAAACCGTCAAGTAGGCAAGTAATAATAATAACAAGTAATAAGCAACAATCAAAAGTAAAAGCAAAATAAGTGTTAGATAAAATGCAAAACATCATGGACGAGTTGACAAGAACTTGTCAAGTGAAATGCTGATGAAGCACAAGCAAATGTTCTCGAAAAATCACAAATCATATCACTGATTTTATTATTTCAATACTTATTTACCACACTTATTTCTGTTGCTTGAGCAGTATCTAAAATATATAACTATGAATAAACCAATATTATGATAAAATTGTCCATGTATTTTAAAATAATAAGGGCCACCTACTGCAATCTCTTCAATGTTTGCACCTATTGATGCAAATGCTAATGCACTATTATAATTTCGTGTTAATACACATATAACTTTCTTGACTGCAGGTATTATATTAGAAAATAAATTTAAGTACTTATAAAAATGTATAAATACGAAGTATGAAAGTGTGGATGTACTCTGAACACTTCAACATCACAAATTATACAATCTGCTATTCTTTTCGTGAGTAACCTTTTTTACTTGAACTCTGAAACAAACAGTGAATCTAACTGAAAGAAATACAAGGTTGTTTCTTGTATTTTTTCTCTCAACGCATTATCATATTCTTCTCCTTCACATTTTTTTTCAATGGAAAGCAGACATTGTGATGACAAATATCTTTGGAAAATTGTTTCCAATGTGGAAGCTCTACATGCCGGACTGGCCATTTGAACTCTACATTGATATGTGGGCTAAGATATATCTTCTTTATCTAGCCAGGCATTAGGATAATTCAGGCCAGGGTAGTGAGCTGATTAGCTTTTTTGAAGCTTGATAGTGATGAGGATCTGACAGAGATTCAAGATGCTGCCACAATATGCCAACTTGCCACGGAGAAAAAAAGTGATGTATGCTCTTATCCAAGTTATTAGGGTGACACCATCCAGCCAGCACTATTGCAAGCTAGCATTAGACAATAAGAGTGAGTCACATCTATTTCTTGTTGATCATGTAGATGGAATAGAAAATCTATTTATATTCCACACTTTATGACAATGCATGCATGGGCTTCTGGTTACACAAATTATACTATAAATTCTAAGTTAAGATATTAATAACTTATTCTATAATATTTTAATATCATAAAAATCATGATACTAAAATTTTTTTTTATATATACATTATAATATAGCATGTTATAATATAACAATAATATATTATAATGGCTGGGAAAAATTGCTTTATGCTTGAATGAAAGTGGGCTTTTATTCCATGCATAGACTCAATACAATTTCTGCAAATGAGAAATATAAAAGAGTAACTCCTAATTATTTCTATTTTCTCATTTCTTATAAAAGGTATTAGACTTATTTTTATGCTCATAATATGATTTAAACTTCTTAGCTTTAAACATTATTCAAAAAACTACTCTCTCTATCACTCATATAAAGTTTCACAACTATACCACAAACTATTTAAAACCTTCATTTAAAAATTATTTTAATATCTAAAGGAGTCACTAAAAATTGTGTTTAAAATAATTCAATATTCTTTTGGAATTTTTTTATATTTAGTTTAATCTATATTTTCCAGTGGAGCTGGAATCTCAGCATCATCATAATACTCATATATATTAACACTACATTATTAAAATTAAACATAATTTTGTAATACAAAGATTGCATATAGTAGACACAATAAAAATAATATTTTAACATTAAATTTAAATAAGTACTGGCTATAGAAAATGATATATTTCATAACTTAAAATAGAAAAGCTGGATAGCTCCAGCTATTTTAATTTGTATATTAGTTTTATTTTTCAAATAAACTTATGATACTTATTACACATTTATCAATGAATCTAATCACATTGAGTTTCGGTTAGCTCAGATGTAGTCTAAGATTTGTGCGATATGATAAAGTTCTAATAATTTTTTTAAGACTAATAATTTGTGCATTGATACATGAAAAGCATATAAATAAATATCGTGATGTAAAACTTAAAATATGATTGAGACAACATTAGGCACAATACAAAAACCTACCATCTAAAAAAATGTGATTCATCATCACTTCAAATTTTATTAAATCAATCTATGGACCATTCTTAAATTTTCTGATACTTTATAGTTTTAGAAATACAAATATTATATATCATAAATATCCTAATACCAGAGTAAAACCTTACCTTTAATTGAAAGATTTTAACCTTAACAACATTGTCATAATGCTGTAAATTTAATTAAAATAAGTATAACATAGAGATAATAATCTTAATGCATTCTCCCTATATAAAAACATATACAGAAAGACATTTAATGATATAAAATATAATAATTTAACTTTTAAAGAGTACTTTTAAAAATTATAAATATAAATATTATGAAGGGAGAGGATTTCAAATACATATATACAAAAGATTATAAAATTATAGATTAAAAAATACTATGTAATTAAAGAGAATTTATTTATAAAAAATCAATAAAATAATAAATATTTTGAAAAAACATAAATAATATTTTATTGTAGAATAGAAAGAAAATAGTGTATATATAAAAATGGTATATTATAACTTAAAATACTGGGCTCAATAGTTCTAACTATTTCTTGTGTAATGTGTAATTTTTTTTATTAGTAATCTTATGGTACTTATTAATACATAAATGAAATTAAACACATTGAGATGTCATGGATAAGATTTATTCTAAGATTTCTGCAAAATCATAAATTTTCTTACACTTTTTTAACATTGCATTTATACACGACAAACTTAATAAGATATAAATATGATCAAGAAAATATTAGTACATGGACCATATAAAGAATTTTGATTCATTATCAATTGAAATTTTGATTATATTAAACCTATTTATATACCGTTTGTGAATTTCCTGATATATTATATATCTAGCATGAAGAAAAATATTTTATATCATCAAACCCTACTCCACCTCAATAAAGTGTAAAATCCTTACCATTCATTTATATTTATAAAATTTCAGCTTGTATGACATTGTTATAAAGCCTTAATTTTAAATATAAATACATGAATATAGAGAGATAATAATCCTTGAGATTATTATTCTCTCTCTATAAAAATATATACAAAAATAATGTTTACCATATATAATAAAATACATGTAATTTTCAAAATTATTCTCAAAATGCATGAATGTAAATACAAGTCATAAAGGAATATGGAAGATAAATATGGAAGATATTAAAAGTTCTTGAAATAAAATATAACACATAAAGTTAACATCTTTCACTTAGTATCATACAATTCCAAAACTTTCAGTCTGAAAACTAAACTCCGTAACAATTTTTATATTTTTGTAATTTATAAGATATATGTATTTTAAGTGAGTTTTAAATTATCAACTAATAATATTTTTTTAATCAATTATATAGATTTCAAAAAAAAAAAAGTCTCCAAACCGCAATCTTTAAATAACTCATCTGGCCATGGGGTCCCATAGTGAGCAATTGCACTTATAGAAGATCCAAGACTTCACTCAACAATCAAAATTTTAAATGTGATATAATATTATGTGTTATATTTATTATGTTATGATGTGTGTTTGTGATAGAATCAATTATAGAAGAGATTTTTAATATAAAGATTATATTATGTTTAGCTATGTATGTTATCAATATGAATATGTTAAAAATTACAATTATGATTACAACTCATTGAAATTACTGAATCATCAGAAATAAACACAATGCTCCCAGCGTAGCTGGGACTTTTGCTAGTACCCCCTTATTTAAACGTGCTATTGGCATCTGGCATCTTTTATTCCATTTTTAGAATATTATTTCTGAATATACTTATAATCTAACAGCTCAAATTCAAAAACTTCAAATAGATGGCATAGATCAAGTGCCAAAGGGGTGGCAATGCTTCAACTTTGAATTGAATGACCCTCCAAATCAAGTGAATCTTTTAGGACTTGGGCAGATTGTAAGCTGCAATCTCTCTCTCTCTCTCTCTCTCTCTCTCTCTCTCTCTCTCTCTCTCTCTCTCTCTCTCTCTCTCTCTCTCTCTCTCTCTCTCTCTCTCTCTCTCGGGTGGTGAACACAGCAGCGGGAGTGTGCATACCCTTTGCAGAAGGCTGGATTGTTGACTGTTCATCGCCATTCGCAACAGATGCACAGGTCAATGGCGGACAGTCTGAAGAACACGATCTCCAGCTCCGTGACGACTTCCCCACTGGCTGATGCTCCCGGATTTCTCACCCTGTCACACCAAGGGCTTGCGACAAGATTCCCAGCATGCATATGGCTGATCTCTCATTTCTCTTGATCTCTAATGCTAACTTGGTTTTTGTTGTGCAGGAGCGAGTAACAGAGGGCTGTTGGGAGTTCAAGATTTTTTTTCTTTTGCTCGTGTCCAGACAACCAATGACTTTTGGGCTAAACACTCTAAAGTCGTTTATCTAAACTCTCAGGATGCTATTAGAAAGGTTCATAAGCCTATG